>NW_020956499.1:131760-133227 GCF_003031625.1 Empidonax traillii
GCGACAGCCATGTCAAAAAGAATCGATTTATTGTCAACGCATCCAACCTAACAATGTTAATGGACTCTTCAGGCATCTTCGCCTTCTCATTTGTTTCCTACATGCCTATCAAAGAGACAAAGCCAGATAGTTACCAAGCTCTGGGGAGTGGTGTGTGTATGTATTAAGAGAGTCCATGACCACTCCTTGTGCTGCCTATAATGAAGTGAGATGGAGGTGTGGGAGGAGGAATTGTGAAGAGATTTCTCCAGCACTAGGAGAGGTCTAGAGTAGAAGAACCTCAGCTTCCTCTGCTGCTGTATTTTCTCAAACTTTAACAGTTCTTTTGGGGATTAGTTAACAATGAGGTTGGTTACTCCATTAGTTAGCAATATCTGGAAGTGATTTACCTGCATTTCATCTCTGCATATTTACTTGTGGCTCTGATGCAGCCAAAGCTTGAGCTGGTGGTGCTCAGCACTGCTGTGAAGGATAGATGTCCTCCGGAGCTGTCAGAAGGTGAATGTTTGATATTGGGCAGCAGTGTTTTCTCTCTTGTGTCTTTGCCAAGTCAGTCACTGGGAAACCTATTCTGAGAAAGACTCTGCATTCCTGTTATGAATGAACTTGCCTTTTGCCAAAGTATGACTGGCTGTCTGGTGCTAATCAGTGGTAACAGGATGACCTTTGCGAGCGAATAGAGCAAAAGGCAATTTGTCTTATAGAACTTGTACAACTGTTTTGTTTAATGAAACAACATGATTATAATCTTCCCACAAAGGCACATAAACAATTAGAGTAAATCTCCCTCACATGTTGCTAGGTGTTTACATAACTCATCCTTCTCTCTTATCAAATGATGTGTGCAATGCACTCCTGACTCTGGCAGAACTTGGATCGTGTAAGCTTAATCAAACCTGATAAACAAATGTGTTTCCTATAAGGCTGGAACAGCATGAGCACAAGTCAGGGCACATTTATTTATGCACCCAGGTTCTGTTTTAAAACAGATTCCCAGTCACCAGTGTGTAGTATTTAAACAACCAGAGGGAATGCAGAAATGGATGCTGTTACCCAGGGCATCCGTACTACTCTGTTGGTGCTGCTATATTCTCCACTTGCTCCAAATTGCCAACTTTGGGTTTGAGTTTATTATTTGAAAGATGATTAAGAGGGCCAGGTTGCTGGTACTTCTATCTTTTATTTCAAATTAAAGTTATCAGAGAATTATTCATTGACAAGCACTTATGTTGCACGACGACCTGGTCCGGGAAGGGTACGGTGACTGTGTCTTAGTCACTCGGGCCACTAACACACAGACATCAATGTGATGGGGTGGTAAAATGGCGTTTATTCGTTTGTAACACAGCCTTTTATAGGGTTTAGTTACATTGTCACTTCCGTCTGCTTACGTTATCTCCTAGCTACTATTGGCTATCAGGCATTGGAGGGGGTTGGTCCCTGTCTTTCCGTACATCCCGAAGTCTT
>NW_020956500.1:0-2795 GCF_003031625.1 Empidonax traillii
AAAAAAAAAAAAAAAATCACACTTGTGTGTTCTCTGATTGCAACAACTCTCCGTTGCAGGGAGCCAACTTTACTGTCTGTCTTCAGAGGGCTCCTTTGGCTTCACAACTGCAGAGTTTGGGTTTGGGGGAGGTTAGTGGGTTTTTTCTTTTCTTTTCTTCTCTTTTTTTTTTTTCTTTTCTCCTCTTTCACGCTGTGTTTTACATTTTAAGAATTTCTTGGGTTTAGTGAAAAATGCCTGCTGGTGCTTTCAGTGCCTCTCACTGTCTCCGGCAACAATTATCCCTGAGCAGCTCCATTCCAGAACCTCATAAAAATATGCTTTGAGATACAGAGACAGTGTCTCTCTCTCTCACACACACACAGAAGGGCTGCAACTGTCATTCTCTGTCAATTATTTTCTGTGGGAAATTAACTTGCTGCAGGAGCATGGGGCAAGTCTCACTGAAGTCATCTGTGCTGAGTGTTTTCTTGGGGTGTTTTTTTGGGTTCCTTTTGGCAACAGATTCAACAGATCAGCGGCCAAAAAACTGTATTGTCTTGATTTTTCTTTTTCATGCCACTGGTGAACTAAAAACCATTGCACTGGAGCTCTAAGAGATACGTGCCTTTTACAGTCCTGGGCTAAGGATGTTGATGCAGATGTCTTTGCCATCTGAGCAGCTCAAAGTGCTGCTCGAGCTCTCATTTAAATGCGGTGCAGCTCCCACCACTCTTCTGGCACAGCTTTGCTCGGGGCTGAGTGATGCTCGTAGCAAACACAAATCATTACTCTGACCACAGCCACGGGCCTCGTCCCCAGCTGCCCTGTGGCTGCTCTGCTGCTTGTTGCCAGTATGAAATGGCCCCGAGGTCACTGTGGTCACAGGAGGACTGTGGCCACAGTCCTAAAAATCTACATGTTCCCACTAAACTAATGGTTTCACCCTGACCATGATAAGGGATGTGGCTGAGGATCCAGGGCTCTTGCTGGAAATGCACGTGCCCAGGTTTGGGTTGCTGCTCCCCAGCTGCCAGAACAGACCTGGAGGAGCTGTCCTTAAAAACAGGGAGGACAAAAGCAGATGAAGGTTGGTTGTCTTTCTGTCTCTGCTAAACTGGGGTGTCGCCCAACCTTTTAACCTCTTTTAGTATTACTCTTGATATTGTACATTTTAAATCTCCACGCTGAAAAATGAAGGTAAAGGATACTTTTATTCAGTTAAAAGGGGTGAGGATTGGGTCTTGCAAGGGGAAATCTTTCAAATCATTCCTCGTCCAAAAGACAGCTGAGTACACATGGATGAGTCCCTTCTTCATGGTACTCTATAAACGCTCACATTTAAGCAAACAAGTGAGTAATAAAAAAAAAGATGTTTTGTTAGGTAAATGCCACAATTTTCCAGCCTCCACCTGCTTTGCCTTATTAGAAAGTAAGATTTTACTCTTTAGTGTGGATCAATAACCAACTCCAGGGGTGTCTTGGACCGTGGCCTTGACCTCCGGGCGCTTAAAAAGAAAAATGATAATTATCAATCCTCGGGGCTGAGCACAGGCTTGGGGCTGGCAGCTTGTTCTCTCTGCAAGCGTGTGATGGTCAGCGGGGCCAGGGCTTTAGAGACCTTTTGTCTGTAGCCACTAAGTGATGGGACCAGAGTGCTGTCAGAAAGCTGCAGCAGGATGTGCTTAGCTGGAGGAAAGCATTGAATCCGTGGCTCTTTTATCCCTATTCGGCACAGTTTTGTGCGTGTCGTCTCCGATTCTTTGGATCTGGTAGCTGAAGGAACGCTCCAAGCAGTTCAAAGGCACATAGAAATTATTTTTTTTTTTTTTTTTTTTTTGGTCCTGCTTCATGTCAGTACATCAATGCTCTGAGCACCTCGGTGCTTGGCTGGCGGTGGCGTCTAGATGTGTGCTCAGGATGTGCCAGCAGCATCCCGCAAAAATTGCCGCTTTGCTCTTTGGAAACACCGCTGACCTTATGAGAAACAACCTTCTGACACAGGCTACAAGAGTAAATTACAATGCAAAGTTCGTGTGTGGTATTAGTAGTAGAAACTCAGTGGCAGAGTCACAAGGCAGCCCCTCGGCTCACCAGGCCCGGGATCAGCCCAGAACGGGGTTGAGAGACAAAACCCTCACTCTCTTGATCCACTGTTTCCATCTGCACACAGGAAAATGATGGCAATGGGGCCACATAACTGCCTGACTATACAAATCATGGTAAATACCCCTCCCAATTAACAGGCTCCCTTTTCCTGCCTTGACACAGTCTCTTGTACTGCCCTGGCAGCTGAGCAGACACTTTGAAAGGGACAAATACCTCTAAGTGGTTTTACTCCCCTAATGATTAAGCTGCTCCTTACGTTCCTTTTGTCTTTTGCTGACTCTGTTTCCACTGCTTCCTTGCTGACTGTCACTGCCTTATCTCTACTAGTCTGTGTGCTAGTGCCATAACCACTAAATCCCCTCTCAGCCTCCTTGGTATTAACTGCTGTTGTCACCAGCTACTTCTTGTCAACATTACCTGATCTCCTTTGTGCTTCGCCCTGTCTTAATTCATTCTACCTGAAATTCATCAGTATATACAGGGAGGGAGATATGAGG
This sequence comes from Empidonax traillii, assembly GCF_003031625.1. Lineage (NCBI taxonomy): Eukaryota > Metazoa > Chordata > Aves > Passeriformes > Tyrannidae > Empidonax > Empidonax traillii. The sequence goes on from NW_020956500.1 coordinate 2,586, forward strand.
AAAGAGAATTCTGCCTTTCAGTCGTCCTTTATTTGGGAAAAAAATCTCTCTCCCTACGTGCAGAGCTGAAAAAGGATTTGATTTACGTTACTGCAACTCCGCTGATTCCACCTGAAGTTTCTCTAATTTCTGTTGGTGTAAGGAAGATTAAAATCCATCTCAGAGTACAGTACCTTGCTGCTGTAGAATTATTTTTGACTGGATAAGAGA
>NW_020956500.1:3071-8478 GCF_003031625.1 Empidonax traillii
TTTGGGAAAAAAATCTCTCTCCCTACGTGCAGAGCTGAAAAAGGATTTGATTTACGTTACTGCAACTCCGCTGATTCCACCTGAAGTTTCTCTAATTTCTGTTGGTGTAAGGAAGATTAAAATCCATCTCAGAGTACAGTACCTTGCTGCTGTAGAATTATTTTTGACTGGATAAGAGATAGGAGGCATATTTCCAGCCTGAAATACATTTCCACCGTTATCTCGTGCCCAGGGCTCAGTGAGAGGCTGTTAGTGGAGTTCTCTGCAAATCCTCTGAATAACTGATAAACCTTTAGCAGCCCAGGAGCAATAAAACACCTTATGGCATGGGAAGGAATGTTTCTGCATGCCCTGGGTGCAGTGGAAGCACAAAAACTGCCTGCCAGCTGCACATCCAGTCTAGGGGTGAAAAAGAGCTGCCCTACCTTGCACAGGGGGTGAATATGGACCCCAACATCTCTAACTCCTCCTTGGGGTTATCTCACTGATTTTCAGTCACAGCCTGGCTTTGGGTTATCTTCTTTAAATGCTTCTTTTAGCAGAAAATGTTATATTTAAGGCTGGGAATGCGTTTGCCAGGTATTCTGTAGTGTCCCAGTTTGTCTTGCTGCAAAAACTCCATATATCGTGGAATGAGATCTCTTTGCTCTCCCGCTGACTTTGCTGATATCCGTGCAGATACTTTGCTGTTCACAGACCTGGGGAGGGTTTTTTTCTCAACCACTTCACTCAGTGGAGAGACAGGAAGGGTGACAGAGGTCCAATTCCCAGTTCACTGCTCCACGAGCTTCCAGTTTTCACCAGCTAAAGCTGCAGCCCAAATCTTAGCGGTTTCCTAGAATATTCATTTTTATCTCCTTCATCACAGATTCCCCAGCATTTCTCTCTTACAGAGGAGTTCTAGTTTGGGCAAAGCTGTCCATCTGTTTCACTGCCTTGCCAGGAGATTCTGCACTCCTCTCTTTTAACCAGTCAATGGCCAAACAGATCACACTACACTGAGCCTTCATCTTACCTGAAGCCAACATTAATTTTTTTTTCCCCATTTCATAGCTTTGCTCAGCACTATGACACCAGCTGACCAGAAGTGCAGCAGCCACTATTTAGTTGTGGTTTTTTTACTTCTAAATCAGAAAAAAAAAAAAAATCACATTCATATTGCAAAATAAATAAGTGTGAGGATTGGTTTGCAATTAAGACAGCAGGATGCTTCAAGAAATATGTCTGGGCAGAAGTAATCACACATCCTGGGTGAGTGAATTTATTTTATTCATGGTTTCAGACATGCTGGAGGTGTGCAATCTCCATTAAATAATGAGTTGTCCCGGCTTCTGAGAAGTTTAAGAACTGAGCTTCTGGAGAGTGTGATTCCTTGCTAGGAGAGAAATGAGCCAGCAAAGAGTCTGGATCTTGTATAATTGATCTCAACATTTATATTTATGCAAAAGACAGCAGGGAGGTGAATTCTGCTCCCAGGTCTCATGCTCAGTCCTGAGCTAAGTTCTTTGTGCCCTTGTAGACATAGTGATGGGATTTAAGACTAACAATCAACCCAAATAGGATTAATCAGGCCCAGAGTCCAGACCAGTGTCTAAATGTGTTGTTTATGACTATATTTATTATTCTTTAGCTATCAAAAGTAATGTGTTAACATCCCATTCTCACATCACAACATTACTAGCAGGGTTCTCATTTTATGCAGTAAATATTTCAGTGTTAAATGGGCTCGCCAAACACTACAGACATCCCTAAGAGCAGCACTAGATACTTTTCTCTGCTGTCTTAACTGCCAGTGTTTGATGGTTGAACCACAATATTTATGCAAAACATGCAGATTCTTTGATTGGGAAGCACAAGGAAGCCAGGAGACCATCAGCAGGGTTGGGAAAGGCTGTAGAGGTCTGTGAAAGTACACAAGTATTTAAAGAATGTACATGTATGAAGAAGAGGTTGTCAGAGTTAAGAGCAAATGAGGGTGTGAGATGAGAATGACCTGAGCAAGAGATTTCCTCAACCCTAAAGACATTGCATCACCCAAAATTATATATAGCTTAGATCTGTCTATGCCAGGAGTGCTCAGAGATGAGTCAGAGTCAAACCAAACCCACCCAGCAGAGCAACAGAGAAGAACACACAAGTTCCCTGTGCCTGAAGAATTCAAATTGATGTTTGGTAAGGAAAGGAATAAAAATTAGGCTTTGACTATACTGATATTAGGTCCACTAGGAAATTTCAGGTGGACAGAGCCCGGGATCAAGGTAGGAAATATTGAAGATGCTGGCTAGGCTGAGCTTGCAGCAAGAGAGAGAGGATCAAAAAGACCCAAAATCCACGCTGCAGCCCAGACATCCTAACTGAGTTCCTGAGCTTTTCAGGAGCTTAAGCAAAACAGACCAAATTAGACTTAGCAGTTAAGTAAAAGGCTGAGGTTTAAATCCTGGCAAAGCTGATTCATTCCCTGCTACTCCACTGTTTTAAAGGGCAGACTGTCAGCTCATGGAGCACTGACCCCAACGTTTCTGCAGCACGTGGGTCTCCCACCCCCTTACAGACCCTGCCTGGTCTTGTCTGGTTTGAAAACCCTGCAAGAGTAAATGCACAGGACTACGTGACTTGCATAATCCTGCAGCACAGCCAATTCATAAGCCCATAACTCACTGTTTACAAACACATTTACAAGTCTTTCAGCTTGGGGATGTGAGTAAATGAGCAAACAGGCTCAGCAGGCACTTACCTGATTTCCCGAGCACAGTAAAGCCATTTAGTTTATTCCAAAAAGCCATAGGGGATGAGATGGAAGAGGAAGCTCTTCCTGATTCTAATTTCTAAACATATTAAGTGCAAATGCTTTATTTTTATGAGAAAGTTCAACATTTAACTCTATGAATATGAATCTTTGTTAGCAGTTCAGATGAAGATTATCATCTTTGAGTCCCATCACTTCTGCCACATCTATTAGATAAGGTCCTTTTCTGTCATTCTTCCACCCAGCTCGGTGTCTGATATTAGGAAATTAGCACAGGGCTATAAATTCTCCCTCCTGTCTGATTTTGTCCTCAGCAGACACAGTTTTTCTTGCTCAATTCCATTTCTTATTTTGCCAGTGCATTGTATTTCAGAAATAGCTTGCTGCTATTCTTTGTTGGGATTTTTGTTGTTGTTCTTCAAACAATTACCATGCTCCATCTAAAAAAAGTCATTTGCCTTCATGCAAGAAGCCTTCTTCCTAAGTGCCAATATATAATACTGTACTATGCTGCAAATCCTTCATTTCTATTTAGGTTTGGAGTGTGCCTAATAGTTTCTAAGGAATAAATCATGACTGTCTAATGACTGAAATGACCTTCAGTCTCTATGGTAATTTTAAATGAAGTCGAGTGGATTCTCATTAAAAACGTCATTTTGCTAAGCATTTCGGCTACTCATTTTCCTTGTTGATTCCATACATAATTTCAATTCCTTTTCTGCCACTAATTATGAAACTATATATAGTTTTAAGTCTGAATGATGCTGCCATGCAGTTTTAGGAACTGTAGTTGCGATAGCAAAGTGTGCTCTCATCAAAAGGACCAAGAATTTTCTGGGAATTGAATTTCACCTTGAATCCCTCCAGCTTAGCTGCATTATCTTTTATTAGCTTTGCCTTAAAGCCTCTTTCTCCAGAATTTTGTGCGTGGTATTTCTCAAACCTCTTTCTGATATGGGTGCTTATGATATTTAACCTCACCCCGCTATCCAGACAACACATAGATTTACTGTACTCCTGACACTGATTTCCTACCATCAATGACCACTTAGGCTACTTTAAGCACATTCAGCAATAACACACCTGAAAACCCCAGACTGCAGAAATTTTATGGTTTGAGAGCCAAGATTCTTTATAACTCTTAAGTGCACTTCCACTTTCTTTATTGCACCGAGCATGAAGTTAAATTCAAGCAGTAGCATAAATCTCTTGCACCCCTGAGCTCCGTGGAAATGAAATCATTAAAGGGGCACCGTTGTATCATACATTAAAAGTGTTGAAAGGGGGGAATAAAGATTGAAGTGAAATGTTCACAGGGATGGTGCTTGGATTTCAGTATCCAGGACAAGATGTATCTCCTCGAGTTTCAGACATCTGTGGTGTCGACACCCTTCCCACACTCCTTGCAGAGGCACGGAGAGAAATGTGCCCCTGCAGGGGAAGATTCATGTGACCAGGTTTAGATAACTGCTCAAGGATGAGATGATTCATCCCCTGCCATGCCTCTTCTTGCCATTGACTGAGGGCAAAGTGGACGACCAAGTCCCACAGAAACATCCACACCGGATACTTGAAGTTCAACAAGGTGAATTCCACGGTACATCTGTATATAAAAACTTGACATCGAACCCAGCTCAGATATGTTCCACCTTGCCCTTCCAGGTTTATGGGATCAAAATCTTCAGAATGGCTGTTTTTCAGAAGGTCTGAGCGCTCCTGGCTCCCGTTAAAAAAACACAGCAACACAGAGTCCCCTCAGAAAACAGTGTGTTGGCTCCAATTCTGTCTCCACTCAGGACAGTTTCAAAATATGGTTTTAGCAAAAATTCTCCTGCCTCCAAGCTTTAAATAGCCACTTAAGTATGCTTTGCTAAACCTGTATTTTTAGGCAGCAGCTCTTAAAATGTCCCCACTTTCAAAAATCTCTGTTGGCATTAGTCAGAAGCCTTTGTAAAAACTGCCTTTGGTTATGATGATTAGGCTTCTTTTTTACTACTTTTCTCATTTTTCTCTGTTAACGAAATTAAATAGACCTGCCTCAATTATAAGCCTTCCTGAATTACCAGGCTTGAGGGCTGTTTTGGGATTCTAATACTGTGAGGAATGTTAAAAGTAACAAGAAAATCACAAAAACAGATGTAAGCATAATAAATTGGCAAAATCTAATTTAGGTTGTTTTTTTTTTTCAGGCCCCATTTTGGTGACCTACCTACTTGGCAAAGTTCTTCTAATAGCTGAGTTATTTTATCCTCGGAGGAATTTTTAATTTAAATATAAGTCCATACATTTTGGCCAAAATGAGCCTGTGAAATTACCACTATTTTGGATAGTAGGAAGAAAAAAAAAAAAAAAAAACAAAACTGGAATCATCATCTAAAGGCACTTGCAAACGTTCCAGGAACATCATTACATATGTATTTTTAGTCTTCCTACTGGCAGCAAGAGCAGTGTAAGACAAATTTGCATTTCAAGGCTGGAACCAACTGCATTTTGCATGGATCTGATAAAAACATCAGAAGAACAACGAGATACTTTGGCACACACACATACTTTTCCTAAAACGACAGAAAAAAATTTCTAATTTCAAGGAGGCATTTCTACACCTCCCACTTCAAAGTTTTGCTACTTAATCTCCCTTGAATAAGCTGCAAATAAGTCTGA
>NW_020956500.1:9511-10674 GCF_003031625.1 Empidonax traillii
ACTGCATTTTGCATGGATCTGATAAAAACATCAGAAGAACAACGAGATACTTTGGCACACACACATACTTTTCCTAAAACGACAGAAAAAAATTTCTAATTTCAAGGAGGCATTTCTACACCTCCCACTTCAAAGTTTTGCTACTTAATCTCCCTTGAATAAGCTGCAAATAAGTCTGACCTCTTAGTAGAGCTCATTCATTTCTGTGGGGTTTTCCATGTAAACCCCACAAAAGGACTGTCTCAGTAAGTTTACAGATACTGCTCAGATAGAAGAGGAGTACTCCGCAAGAGTAGAAATAGCTTCAAATTTATCGTAGGTTTTTTTTCAGTGGTGACAAGTGGGACTTTCTCATGGAAATCTGTTCTCACTGGAGCCCTACAATACCTGCTTCTCAAAACTTATTCCAGCACCTGATCTTTTACTGGCTCCCCACAGAAAAGGCAGATCAAGAAGATAAGAAGGTGGCTTTTCAGACTCAGCTCCTGAGGTGGTTTCACAGTGGGCTTAAGGAGCGCTAATGGAAAAGTTTTCAGCGCAAACCAGAGGATGCAGAGGGCTCTGGATCAAAATGTACCACTTAAATCTTTCAGCACTGCTCTCTGGCAGCAATAGTAAGGTGAAGATAAAAACTGGGCTATTTGCACAGGATGCTGCACAAAGAAAACTTTGCTTTTTATTGCCCTTTCTGATTTTGAAGGATCTCGACCCGCATGTGATGGTAGAAGGTATTTTATTTTCCAAACTGCTCTTCATTTGTACAGATGTGTAGAGACAGTAAAATATCTATTGGAGACATTTTATTCTTCCTCACAGTTTTGTTTGATCCCAAGTAAGTGATGTTGGACTGGAAGTGCCCACTCCTCACTCTCTTGAAACAGAACATGCTCTCCTAGTATTGCAAGCTGAAAAAGGAGTATCAGAAACAAGAAATCCTTATTTCTCAGGGAAAATGTCAGAGAAAATAAAAGGCTTATCTGAATATAAATTGAATATCCACAATTACTGGAGACTGTATCTCTTGCAGCTAGGAGGGAGCTAACAAGCTCAGCTCGATGCGTGATCTTTCCAACAAACAGAAATAGATTGGCAAGACTTCCTAATCAAGCTGCTCTGCAACTTTTCTTTCAAGTTCTGCTGTGTCAAATTTGGGCTTCAGCCCT
>NW_020956500.1:14250-18955 GCF_003031625.1 Empidonax traillii
ATTCCAGACCAAATCCTCCAAGAGCTCCTAAATTTATCAGTACACAAAGAACCTCACAGTTTCTGCTATGATGAGCACATTTCTGAGTGTCAGCTCCACATTTCACACCTCAGCATGTTAAATCCTTACATCAAGGCAGGTAACACATCCCAGAAGATGGTGGGCAGAGATGGAGCCAGATTTGTTTTGCTGCACCCGAGTGTTTAGGGGAGTTTAATCTGATTGATACCAGGTTAAGTGACTCTTCCATACACTTTCCCTGGGCATCACTACGCACCCAAAACTTCAAAAATATAATTTATACATTTTCCTTCATCCAGAGCAAAGATTTGCCACACATTGGCACCCTGCTGTTCATTAAGCAAACATCCAGCAACTTTGCCTGTTGGCTGGAACCCCGGGATTGCTGAAGGACTTGGAAATGGGAAAGGCACTTGCAGAGACAAAAACCTTCAGGGAGACATAAACAAGAATTCCAGCTCCACTGAACATGGTGTCCTGCTATGGACACCACAGCTGAAGAGAAATATGGTCCAGCTGGGGGCAATCCAGAAAGAAGTGAGAGTAAGCTTTTGACTGAATTGTTAAGATGAAGAAAATGAAGGCTGAGACCAAGAGTGACCATAAGACACCGGTATTTAGGGAGACAGTGAAAACCCCAGTCGAGGACACATTTTTAGAATGAGGTAAATCAAATCTGCCTGAAATGGTACAGAAATAAGTGTCCTAGTCTGGGGAAAGAGGAAGGTACAACCCCTCCTGTTGAGACCCCTCCCATCAATCCCTCTCTTTTTATACATTCCTGTAGTCAGGTGAGCATCTACCATATATGAGTCAAGCAGAGAATTAAGGAATTGGATTTGCTGGAAGAAAAGTCTTAAGATAGGTGTTAATGTTGAGAAACAGCAACACAGATTTAGGCAAGAGAGAGATGTTTACAAAGGCTGCACAGTTCAAGGGCAAAAGACAAGGGGCACAAACTGCTACCCAGTTTGATAAAAGGAAACTTTTCCCACTGTGAAGACTGGGGGTGTAATTTCCTTAAGATACTCTAAATTCAGCTGGACGAGACCCTGAGCAATCTGATTTTGTTTGGTCAGTTCCTCACAAGATGCCATCAGCCCCACGAGATGTTCTGGGAATGAAACAATACATTTCCATCAGCCAATCAGACAGTAGCCATCAGCACTGTCTGTCCTTTAAAGTTAGATAACCATCTCAGGAGTTCATGCAACACAGCCTGGCCACTGACAGCCTGCCTGACAGTCATATAATTAACATGACAAAACAAGAAGAAACATTAAGAGGAGGTGTTTTGTCTGCATTTCTCCATGGGCTGCAGCTACAGAGCAGGAAACCATTTCAGTCACTTAATTCACTGTTTTCTCCAGAAACTCATTACATACTTTACCCCAGCTAATTATTGGGCTAAAGAAACAAACAGGAAAAGCAGAAGGAATATCAGGGGAAGCAAACCTGCTTTTCTTACACCTGCAAAAGCGTCCTAGAAGGCTGTAATTCCCAGCTCCTGTCCATGGGAATCCAGCAAGCCTTGCTGGCTGCAAGGGGGGCTCTGGTTGAGAGCACTCTTATCTCTGAGGTCATCTGTGCAAAAAGTGCACATCAGCAGCCTTCCAAAGACAGCAGTGTTTGGATCAATACCCCAGGAGACAGCTAACATAACTTTAATTTCCACCTCAGTCCAAGGAAATGAAGCCCCGTCTTTTCACAGACAGGCTTTAAGTGCCAGTTTATCAGATATTTTGCAAGGAAGCAATTTCCCCCTTCTCCTTAGTGTTCCTGTCACGAGGGTGAAGGGAGAACCTTTGAAGAAAAAACTTTTTTCCTACTGCTTAGCACAGGTGGAAAAAGGGAAGGAGAAGCACTTGTGTGAATTACCTGTCTCTGGTGAAGCAGAAATATATCCTACAGGTTAAGTAGGAATATATGATATATAAAAAACCAGGAGTCACCCTTTCTGGCTCGATATTAAGAGTGAGGCAATGCACTGCATTGCACCAATCTGCCTCAAAGGTAACAAAGGCTTCCCAGGAGCTCAGGCCTTGAGTGGCAGCTCTGTGTCCCTCAACTCCAGCTCAGTCAGTGAAAGAGTGAGATAAGTTAGTTCTGGAAGGTGGGAGCTGGGCTGAACCGTCTTCATCAACAATTTAGGCACAGAAGTATAAAGTTTGCACGTTGTATTGAAGAAGAGATGTGTCCTTGAGGGATGATCCAAACTATCTGCAAAATAGGAAAGCGATTTTAAGGCAAAGGCACTTTAGGCAAACATCTTCACTAGTGCCAGCTCTTATTCCCCTTGAAGTGAGCGGACTTCTGCTACTGCCTTCAACAGAATAAGAATTCAGGAAAAAAATCCCCATCCCAGGCTGTTTGAATTTAAAAATGCAACAGGGCTCAAGCCAGCAGAAAGATGGCCTTAAAATAATGTACTACATATGTTAAAAGTTGCTTGCCCGGCTGAACTGACTTTCAACAATTGTTTCAACAATTAATATACAAAAAAGGTATTGCAAATCTACAGAAGTTGGACTTGATGATCCTTGAGGGTCCCCTCCAACTCAGGATAGTTTATGTTTTTTCGATCCTATGATTCTATGGACACATTTGCAATTTTTTTCTTGATGGATCCAGAGGAAATTACAGTTTGGACACGGCCAGGGAGGGTGACCCTCAAGTCACTTCATATGTCTAATAAAATGGGTTAGGTGAGTCACTCTCAAGAGTTATGCAAGATAACCTGTTCTTAACTCAAAATATAAGTGATACTAAAACCAAACCATATTCAGCCACTCTGTCTCAAGGAATAGGTGGGGATTTCTCAATGAACATTAGTTCTGTTGCTTTTAATCTTCCAAATATATCTTGCTTTTATTTAAGCTGGTGTTTTGTAATTTAAGCCTGACCTGTTGTGGCCTCTATCCAAAAATCTCAGTAAATGCACCCTAGAAATGGAAGCTGTGGTATTGGATGTACTAAAGACCTCTATGGAAAAAATGGGGAACTCATGGGCAGCAGGTCCATACAGAACCTGTGCAAAAACTAAAATCATCAGAATTATTGCAAGTGCCCATGTCTTCAGTATGGAGCTACAGGAGCTCCAACCTCATGCCATTTATCCACAAATTTTATCCACGAAGCAGCTGCAAATGTGTGACCATGCACACATTCTCTAGTTCTATCTAATATTTCCCCCAGGGAAATGCTCAGCAACCTGAAAAATAATTTCTAGGACTGTTAAATGTTCAAAACTTCCAGCTAAATTTTAAAAGGCTTCCCATCCTGACCAATTTTATTTTTTTCTTTCCCCTAGGAAGAGTTAAAGGACACATAAAAGAAAAAATAGTTATAAAGTAGTCCTAAAATAAAATTCTTAGGGCTTTTATTATCTCATTCATGAATCAGTGAAGATCAGAAGCCAAATAGGATTCATGCTGCCATTTCTTTTCTTGGAAGGCTCTGACACACGATCTTCTGGAAGTTAAAAAACTATTTTGATTTCCATCCTGAATTTATTCGGATTTGGATGATTATCTGTGATTTTCAGCCCGTGATCTACAGGCTGGGCAGTGTACAGAGCTCCTGGAGGCCTCTTGGCCGGCAAAGACTCGAAAGATGTGTATTAAATGTACAGGATTCACAGCTCCACTGGGAAACCTTGAGTTGCCTACCGAAAAGGTAAAGAATGGAGACTGTTAATTCCTGTGTCAGGCATTAAATAGCTCAAATAGCTGTTTCCAGACCCCGCTGTTTAAGTACAAACTAGAAGAGTGCTTTGCAGTCGTTTTGGGAGCATGAAGGGGTTTTAGTTTCCTGCCGTGTGTCACACTCTTCATACACACAGGGTGTTCTCTTGGCCATCCCCTCCTCTTACAGACTGATTCTGAGGTGGTAAACATCGTGTAGAGTGGTTTGCTCTGCCTAGGTGAGATCAATAGTGCTGATAACTGCGTGCTAACATCACTTACCACCAGCCCTGGGCTCTCCTTGGGGAACACTCACACGAATATTACTTGGCTTCAGCACTTCAATCCTCGTGAATATGGTTTATGAAGCACGAGCTGCAGCTGCTGTAGCAGGATGCAGTGAAGCATTTCAGGTCATATTGGTATCTGGCTGCATCTTTTAATAATTATTGCTTGGGTGCACAGCAACTATTAAATAAAACACAGCCAAAGATTTTTTAATTTTTTTTTTCCTCTCTTGCAGTAACAAAAGGCCATAAAATGCTCATGTCTACCCATTCATTACTTTGACTTTGCTATGGTTTAGGGCAAAAAAGCCCAGTAGTGTTCAGAACAAAAGCAAATAGACTTGATCTGATGTTGTCACCACGGTGTTCATGGTCTTCACTGTGCTCTGACAGCGTCCACTTAAAACTCTCACAGAAAATTTTAGAACTGTTCATTTGTTGAAGGGTTCTTTTTTTTTTTTTAAACCAATGTATGTTTCCACTCTTAAATAAGAAACTAAAATTCCACAGCAAGAAACCTGTATGAATGTTCATTTTTAGGAATATGTTTTGTAGAACTGATCTAAACCAATTTTACTAATGAGAATTTCTGTTGGAAAAATAGGTTTCTTGATTTCACAGTTATTCACTCCCTGTTAAAAAAAAAAAAAATTAAAAAAAAAAAAAGCCCCAGAAATAAAATTTAATTGCCCAGAAGAACAAAGCACTTCAGAT
>NW_020956500.1:19557-95510 GCF_003031625.1 Empidonax traillii
TTTTTTTTTCAAGATTGTATTCAGTTGATGATTTTGATTATGGTGACCAGTATGTCACATTTTAGTGGGGATCTTAAAGGAGGTTTGGTGCCTGTTTCTCCTCAGGGGGAAAAATAGTTTATTAAAACAAAAACAAAAACAAAAACAAAATCAACCTTCAAGCCTTAACTGGAAATTGATATTCTTGAAAACTATTCTTCATTTTATGAAAAAGCAGAATCTTCAGAACAGAAGCTCACTATCTCCGAAGATTAAACTCAAAAACCCAACTGCTCTTAGTGCACTAAGTTAAGCAGGTGATAAGTCCTCACAGATAAAGTACCGTATTTATATGGCACATCTACTTTTCTCCTCTTGTAGATTGTAAAGGGGCATTTTGGCAAAGTCAAGCCAACTGAATCACAGTAGGAATCTTGGTGTTCTCATATTTGATTACACACTTAATCCAAATCTTCAGAAATTGTTGTTACACATCATGTATATACTTTAAATACTTTGAAAAAAATAAGTGAGGAACATTTAGGAAGATAAGCCCTTTGTATAAAGGTACTACAAAACCTAAAGCTTGGCCCCTACTGCAGGAAGTTTCTAGATAGATACTGCTTTCATTTATTTCTGAGCACTGATGTAACTGCAAGGTTCTCTCTTCGGGCTTTCCTTTGGTTACAGCGAGAACAGCAGCTCCTTTCTAGGTGGAAGCAGAGATTGTTTCAAAAAAATCGAATAGATTACACAGTCTGATGCTCTGAGAAAAAACAAGAGCCTGTGATGGGACTCAAGGAATAACTCATAACCTGGCATCAGTAAACCTTTTGCTGTCATGAGGAAACTCCTGAGTGACCTGTGCTGCGGGACAGGAATCTCTTGTTAACACTCTGAAAACCAGACAAACCACCACAAACAATTAATTCTCTTGTCAGCTTTTTCAGGTTGGGTTGACTAAAGTTAATGTTCACGTCACAGAGCAAAAATAAGCTGTGCAGCCGTATCTATCATGCTTACAGAACTCAAATGCTGAGCTCCTCTTTTTATTGGGACTTTTTTTTTTTCCTGATACGCCTTCCCAAAGCTAGTCAGGTATGTCTGACAAAGTGAAATGGCTTCAAAACTTTAAAAACCCAAAAGATGTAGGACCAGTTCTACGTCTTGCTCTTTTACCTGGAATTTTCAAGTGTATTTTTATCCTTTCTGGCTAATTTTTGGTAGATTTTTTTTGGAAATAACTGAGGTTTAAGGTAGGCTTTATCATTGCTATTTCCAACTTTCTGTAAGGACTCACTGACCTCATGATCTCATTGACTATTGAGGAATCCTGGACTGAGCACCCCATTAAATGGAACTGCTGGAGCAAGACCATGAAGATGTTCAGAGGGCCAGAGCCCCTCTGCTCTAGAGACAGGCTGGGAGAGCTGGGGGTGTTCAGCCTCGAGAAGAGAAAGTTCCAGGGAGATCTCCTAGCAACTTCCAGGGCCTAAAGGAGTTCCAAGATCCTCTTAAAATCCCTTTTGCCTCTAAAAGTCTTCTAAGTGCTGCATCAGTCTGCAGTGTCTCCAGGATCCTTGCTGTCAGTGGCGATAATTAATGTAGGGCCTCTCACTGAGAATGGATAGTTACGGTTGCCTCTTTGGGATTGGGTTGCCAAAGGTTTTACGTTTTCAGAGCTGGAGAGGGACTTTGGGCAAGAGCATGGAGGGACTAGATAAGGGGCGATGGCTTCCCACTGCCAGAGGGCAGGGTTAGATGGGATATCAGGAAGGAATTCTTCCCTGTGAGGGTGGGCAGGCCCTGGCACAGGTTGCCCAGAGAAGTTGTGGCTGCCCCTGGATCCCTGGAAGTGCCCAAGGCCAGGTTGGAGCAACCTGGGCTGGTGGAAGGTGTCCCTGCCCATGGCAGGGGGGGTGGAACTGGATGACCCATAAGGTCTCTTCCAACCCAACCCAACCCAACCCATTCTGTGATTCTGTGATTCTATGATTCTATGATTCTGTGATTCTGTGATTCTATGATTCAGCAACAGGCAGGATGAATCTTCTTATTTTTCTGTTTCTAGAGCAAAAACTGACGTTCCTCTATAATGACAAGGATCTTGGAGTTGTGGCATTATAGCAATGCTCTCATGTCAGGAGCTGGAAAAAACAATTTAGTGCCTTGTCATACCTGATGAATAAATAGAAATGTTGCTTTACTTTGCAACAGGAATTCACCAGCTGTTCACATTCATTATCCCAGCCCTCCAATAGAAAGGACAGCTGCAGATTTAGGTGTGGATGGAGAAACTACTTGAAAAGATGCAGGATGAGGATGAAGCAGATGAATAACTGGGTGCATCCAACTACAGTTATTGTTCAAAACTGACCCTCCCCATCTCCACAGTCTCTCTAAGCTGAACATTCTTTGGCACATTTATGTGCTTTCTTAAGCTTTTCGGAACAGACTTCCCTCCCCACAGGCTGTAAAACTTAATTAATCAAACACATTTTTCCACATAGTAGGCTGGAATTTATAAATCCAAAAATAAAATAAGAAAAGAACTTAAAAACAGCTCTATGGAGCCAGATACAAAACTTCTCTAGGCTAATTTCCTACCTCTGATACTGGCCAGCAGCAGATCCTCAGGGAAAGTGCGAGCCATTTACACCGAAAGCTTTTCCCTGCCAAATCCTTCAGGCAGACAGTGGTATAAGGACTTACCACTGCAGTCAATAGCTCCTAACTGATACACAGTCCCTGAAAAGGTCTAGTCAGTTTTTCAGCACAATCTTTCAAATTTCCACAACTTTCTGGGGCAATTTAATTATGCTCCATGAGAAGTAGTGCTTCACTTTGTTTGTTTTGAGCTGCTTGCCTGATAATTGAATTGGATGTCTTTTTTTTTCCTCTGTATTTCAAGAAAGGAAGAGCAATGATTCCCTGCACACTTTTTCAGTGTCATTCATGTTTTCTCTGTCATGTCCATCCTAGTTGTTGCTAGGCTAAAGGGACTATTTTGTAGGACTTTTCTTTATTGCAGCAGTTGTTACAAACCTCTGGCCATCTTTGCCATTTTCTTGTGGTTTCCCCCCACACACCTTTTTCTGAGGTGAATTATCCATTCTGAGGTAACATAATTCTCATAAGATGCTACAGGTGTGAATTTAAACAGGATAAAGGTGGTGGTTTGAATCTCCAGTCCCATCCTAAAGATCCCTATGGTCCCTTCTGCCTTTTAAGTGCTGCCCCAGTCTGCAGTGTCTCCAGGATCCTTTCTCTCAGTGGCAATAATTAATGTAGGGCCTCTCACTGAGAATGGATATTTATGGTTGTTTCTTTCCACTTGGGTTACTTTGTGTTCAGCAGTGCTTCATTCCATCTGCCCTTCCCTTTTCCAGACACCCACACCATAATTTCAACGAAAAATGGTCCCAAGGAGTGACCTTTGGTTCCTGCACTGCTTCTGCCAGTGTCCACCCAGGTCAGCAGAGAGAAATGGATGGGTGTTCAGCTGGACACAGATGGGATTGGGTTTCCATAGGTTTTAAGACGTTTTCAAAGCGAAAAAAACCACTTCTGACAGAGAAATGTTTTCCAACTGTGCTCAGCAGCTGAGCTGCACATTCTGGAGATTAGAAAGGGGATGTTTTACCCCCAGAAAGACTTGATGGCAACACCACAAGAAAAGAAAGTGGTACCCTAACACAGTTATTCAGATGCATTTTAATTCAAATTGGATGGGACTGTGGGGGAGGAAATGCTGAAAGCCACAGAAATAGAATTTTTCCTCTCTTGCTTCAGCGTAATTTAAAACATCAAACCATTTTTTAATGAGTTTTAGTGAAACCAAGTCTTGGCTTTGACCTTCTCTGCCAAAATTTAGCCTGGAGAAAATTTTCAAAGCTGATTTATAAATCCTATAAAACAAGGAGGTTGATGGCGGAAACAGTGAGCTGCGGACACCAATAGCATATGCTCTTGCAGCCTTATTTTTAACTTCTAATGTAGAGAGAGGCTCTGTGAAGTCTATGTACCTTGTATCCCAGTGCTGAAATTCTGCCTGAAACTTTCTCCTTTTAAAATAGTGAGTTTCATATTTTCTACTCTGTTAGAAAACTCTGTTAGCAAAATAAAACATACAGAAGCATGTACCACCAAAGCTCTTACCTTCAACAGAGGGACCTAATTTACAGTAATAAACAGCAAAAAGGCCACAAAAAAACTGCTTGTGTGGAAGGACAGCTTCCAGTCTTCTGTAGAACAAGTGGTTTCTGCACCCATTTCTCGTTCCACTACAAGGCTGATTGAGGTCTCCAAAGTACAGACCTTCCTACTGTCAATATGGAAAGGGCCTGTCCCTGTGAAAACTGGGTAGGATCTCTAGGGGGTAACTGTGATGCAGATAATTGATCATGACTGAGTTGCAACAGTCATTTTTTTCTCTGAGAGTTGGTATAACACGATTTTGCAATCATCAGGTCTCCTGCATAGGGCTGCCTCATTGAATTCCTTGTGGGCAGATCCTGTGCTTGGGACCTTCAGTGCCAAAATGTAACCTGAGTTAAAGCTAAAGTCCATTATCCCATGGCCACTGGCATTCTGCCTTGAGAAGGCCGAAGGCACAGGTATATCATATCACACCACCCATGGATTACCCACCTGATCCAATCCTTATCGTGCACCATTTCCCACCAGCTCATCCCAATCTCCAGGAAATTCCATCCACTACCTTCTCAGGTCTTGCATTGGAGCACTGGAACAGGCTCCCCAGGGCAGTGGTCACGGCCCCCCAAGGCTGCCAGAGCTCAAGAAGTGTTTGGACAGTGCTCTCAGGCACACGGTGGGATTGTTGGAGTGTTCTGTGCAGGGCCAGGACTTGGACTGGATGATCCTTATAAGTCCCTTCCATCTCAGACTATTCTATAATTCCATGGTTTCCTCTCCTCAGCCTTTATTTCTTGTAATTATTTCTCCATCTAAACATATAGACATCTATAGAAATTACATAAACTCAGGTAAAAGAAAGTGTTTATAACAAACCACAAAATAAACCATAAAATCATTAAGGTTGGAAAATACCTCCAAGACCAAGTCCAATCTTTGACCAAACACCACCATATCAACTAAACCAGAGCACTGAATGCCACACTAAGTTGTTAAAGTACTGTAGATAAAGTAATTTGGGGGGGGATTCACTTTCCTTCTAAATTTTGATTTTAGGTAACGTCAGTGTCCACACCTGAGTGGGTCATTTAAATGGCTCTCACAGGACTTGGCAGTGCAGACCATCAGAACATGGATTTTAGGCATCTACATGTGCTGGGATAAATGACAGGGTGTAGGAGCATTTCTTCCTCTCTGCTGACTCTACAGGGGCACTCAACAACTAACTCAGAGCTGTAAAAAAACCTCAACTCAGATGAGCTGTCCCTGCCCTTCATCTCTTTTCCCCTCACGGGCAGGACACAGTGCTGTGACTCCATCCTGCACTGACCTTGATTAGGGCAGGTTTCTCGACCAATAACCCAACTCTTTACTAATTACTTAATAACAAGCTGCATTTATCCACTTTCAGTGACTCCAAGCAAAAGCTGTGAGCACAAATCTCCTGGCAAAGCCCTTCCAGCCCAGTTTAAAGCCCAAACACTTGTGATTACGCTGAGGAAAACAGGGAGAACAGTTCAGCCGTGTTGATGACAAACAGCACCCCAGGGACCAATACGAGAAAAATGTTTTTAGTCTGCACTGGGTAGGACTGGAGCATGGAGGTGGTGGTGGTGGCAGGGCTATTTTATGATTCTATTGTTTTCTTGCGTGCTTTATACTTTCATATATCACTTCCAAAAGAAGCGGATGGGAGCCTGGAGACGTGGTGAATATTCCTAGCTCCATTACTTACTTACTGCAGCAAATGAAGTGGTTTCTTAACCTCCCTGTACCCCAAATATCCCATTTGTGAAACAGGGCTTGCCCTTTCACACTTACAAAGCACTTTGGGGCTCATGGGACTGTTGTTATCACCATATCTAGAGCAAAGCCAACAGCTCAAAATATAACAGTCCTGATGCTGATGGTTACAACATAAACTGTGAGGACTATCCCTACCCAAAGTTACAAACTGAAAAAATTTGGCTGCTTAAAAATATTCTCTCGTTTTTCTGTCCACTCAAGGGAAAAAAAAAAAAAAAAAAAAAAAAAAGAGAGGGGAAGAGGGAAAAAAAAAAAGCAATTCAAAAGTCCAATCCCTTTGCCCAAGAGCACTGAGATCTTAAAGCCTCCTGTACAACATCCTACAGCTCCCAAGGTAGAGAAAGATCAAAACTGCAGCTCAACCAGCTCCTCTTTACAATAAAGCTGATCACATTAGTCATTTCACAAAAATAAATCTTTCATTTTCGTTTCACTTTGATTTTCCCTTTTCATTTTTACCTTTAATGGGTAAATGTTTGAATAAAAAAATGCAGGTGCAAGAAGGACAAGCTGGCTGCAGAAAGATGAGACTGCAAGGTGGAAGCTCTGGAAAGGGTCACCACCTCACAGGGAAGGTTTAAAATCAGACCCAAGGGTTCATTAGTCTGCTTAAGGATGTATAAAAGCCTCTACAGTGTCCTGGCTTGGAGGGAGTTTGTTTCATTTCAAAGCTTTGCTCTTGATCTTTTAGGGGAAAAAACAAAAAGAGAAATAAAAATAAAGCGTAAGCGGGAATATATTTCATTTTTCACTGCTTTGTCCTCTGGCAAAGGAGGTCAGATGTCTCCAAAGCAGGATCATCTCCTGTCCCAGCCTCATGTTTAGCCCTTTCCACCTAATTTGCAACACTTTGCATAAGTGGGTGTTACTTTCTTGTGTGTTGTGCAGAATCAGACACCTCAGTTTCCAAACCCTTGGACTAACCTGTGTCCTGACTTGGGGTGGGGGAGAAGAAGGATATAAAAATTACTCTAGAAAAAGCAGTAATTGAA
This sequence comes from Empidonax traillii, assembly GCF_003031625.1. Taxonomy (NCBI): domain Eukaryota; kingdom Metazoa; phylum Chordata; class Aves; order Passeriformes; family Tyrannidae; genus Empidonax; species Empidonax traillii. The sequence continues at coordinate 26,490 of NW_020956500.1, forward strand.
TTCCTAAGCTCCACAAATGTTTTCAGCTTCTGGTATGCACAGTACATCAATCCAGTTTGTTGTCCCCTGAAGGAAATTATTTAGTCATGACAATATTAATCAGTTTTTCTCATTGTTTTCTTACCCTTTCCCTTCCAAAATCCTTCTTTCCCTACCTCCTTCATTTCAAAAGCATCAAAACAGCATTTAAGCTAAATAGTCAAATTACACCATCAGTGTCTTACTGTAGTCTCATACAAAGAACACCTGAGAAAAATTGTGCTTCATTTAAGAGGACTCACTTATGCTATAATTGTTTGGCTTGGGTAGAGGTCTCTAAGCCTGCATGGAAAAGACAATAGCCTTTCTTTTTCCTATTTTTTGTTCTGTTTTGTTTCGGAGTTTTTTTGTTGTTGCAATTGTTTCTGCATCTGCAATTGCAGTTCAGGGCCAGAACCTTGCTGCTCAGGCAAAATTAGAATGTACAGCTGATTGTAGAAGGAGCTGAAGTTTGCAGAGATGTGAAGATCTGGCGTTCTGATATTTGCATGTGTGTGTGTGTGTGTGTGTGTGTGTGCCCACAGCTTTTCCTGTCCTTGTTATGACTACGGAGGTTTAGGGAAGGATGTGCTGCCTGGATCCCTGGTACAAAGGATCTGCAAAGCTCCTGTCAGTGCCATACGTCAAGAGGGGATTTCAGTGAAGCTGGAAAAACTCCTCCCAGCAGAGACTTCATGGCAGGAGGGGAGGAGAAAGGGTTCTCAGTTGGATCTCACGCACACTAACCAGGGAAATTAGAAATGCTCTGGCTAAAATCAAGAGCAAAACTGGCAGTGTAGGGGTGCACTTGGCTCAGGGTGCTGCGCCCTTCCTGAGCTGGGGAGGGAAGGCTCTGTGATCCTCTTCACTGATCCCCTCAGGATACTGAGTCAGAATTGGGGTTAAATGAGTCTCCTCTCCTGCATTAATAAAAAACTGGCCATCACTTAAATATGGGCCATGTCTCCAAAACAATATCATCAGTATTTCTATTTTTCAAACGAGGAAATTGAGGCACAAAGCACTTAAGTGACACAGTCTGATTCTTGTCATGGGACAAAGTTTGGAGTCTGTTCCACTTCCATCCATATTTCCATGAGAAAGACAAAAAGAGGCTATATTAACTATTATTTGAAAGTATGGAGAACCCCAAATGGTATTTCTAGTGGAAGGGGTCCCTACTCAGGGCAGGAGAGTTGAACTAGGTGGTCTTTAAGGCCCCTTCCAACCCAAACAGCTCTGTGATTCTATGATTCTCTTTGAAAAAGAGCATAAACTTTCTTTCTTTGCTTATTTAAAGAATTATTAATAATTAAAAAAGCGCAAATATTTATATGTTTTAAGTATCCAAAAATGACTGGTTAATATGAACAGTTGAAATGGGTCTACACTCCATTCTAAGGAAATCAACATGGAAATAGCTCTAAAATTGCATAAACAAAGTGCAGGTAGCACAAATTCCTAAACATTTTGGAGCATTCACATGCTGTACAACGTGGTCACATGTGTCTGAAAGGGTAAGAATAATAGCAGGTCTCTCTGCCTGGAGAAATGTAGTGTGACTCAGGCATCAGACAAAGGTTTATTGCTGTGGTATGATAGAGCTGTCACCTTTTAATATGTGATGCCACCAACAAAAAAAAGAAAAAAAAAGAAAGAAAGCAAGCTTCATAGCTCCCTTCTCAGTCAATTTTAATTAGACTGGGGGAGGAAAAGGTTGGCTGTGGAGGGGGAGCCACCAAATGCTGGTGATAACTGCACATAAACAGACAAATTAACGTCGCTATTTCCATGTCTAGGTCTATCTGCTGCCCTTTTTCCAGTAGATGGTTAAAAAGGAGGTCAGTGGGAAGAAAAAAAAAATAAAAAAGGGAGCAAACAAAAATATCTCTGTGACATGTTCTGGGCCAACTGTCTTAGCTGAAAATCTTGGACTTTTACCCAAACCCCACTATTTTTAACTTAGAGGTCCCCACTCCTGCAAAGGCAGGCAGGTTTGTTGAGCCTCCCACATACAAACAGTTTAATGGATTTTTAGTTGGGGGGGCTGCTTTCACTGTGAGCAGTGAACATCTGCTTAATGCTTGAAGGAGCAGCACCCTAATTTTCTTTTCCAAATAAACCTCATGGTGTATAAAGTAATAACTGACAGACAATAACTGGGTAAAATTATTTCGCTCCACATGTGTTTGCAAGGCCGAGAAAGAAAACTAATCAAGAACCGTCATTCTCAAAAATCTGCGAGAGGTAGTTTCACAAGAGATCCATAAACCATCCCTTGAGAAGGGTAAGATGTTTTGTCGGTGCATTTGTATCATGCTCATCCCTGGGGCAAGCCTAGTGCTTGATGTCTGTGGATTCCCCATCCTTGGAAGTGTTCCAGGCCAGGTTGGATGAAGCTCTGAGTGCCCTGGGCTAGTGGAAGGTGTCCCTGCCCAAGGCACGGGGTTGGAACTGGATGATCTTTAAGGTCGCTTCCAAGCCAAGCTGTTCTATGATTCTGCGATTCTAGGTAGGAATTAAGAAGGAAAAGACTGCAGGAAAACTGGCAGGATGGTCCTGCAAATAAGATGCTGAGCTGTGATTCAGTGCTTTGTTCTGTCTTTGTCTCTACAATTTGAAAAGCTCTACAGTTTGTAACCTTGGGAGTTATTTTACCACAGTCTATAGAGCAGCACCCCTTTACTGGAGCTTTGAAAACTTCACAGCAGCACCAGATCCCAGTAATCCAGTGGAAAACAATGCTCTTTGCAAGAGGACCTGTTGTTGGTGAAAAGATTTCTATTGCCACCTTTCATTTAATTCCAAACACAGGTTTCTCACGCAAGGGCCAAAATAACGCTGAAGTAAGAAATACCCCTGACTCTCCTGATGCAAGGGGTACTTTATCCTTACTGTCACTGGTTGGTTTATTCAATTCATTTTGTTTGATATTATTTTTCAGGAGGGGCAGAAGTTGGGGACAGAAGGCTCGAGGATTCAAAGGGAAAATAAGCAGAGCTTTCTGGAAATGTGGTTCTTCTTAGAGGGGGCAGAGAGAAGCTGAATGGAACAGCCTAATTGCAACATGTGCCTTCGGAAAATAACATGCAGTAACTGCAACCCAGGGCACAGCCACAACAAAGTCAAGGTCAGGTTGCATGAACAGCCTTAACTGTGGCATTTCCTGAGTTTTACTTACTTGACTTTACAGCCCAAGTATTTTGCTCTTCTAGTTATTTTCTATTCCTTATATGAAACACGTCCAACCTGCACATCATTCATTAGTAGCTGGTGTTTGAAAGGAAATGGAGTAAAACCATGGGGTTTGTGTGGCAAAAAAAAAAGTCACTGGGGGAGTTGTTGTAATATTTCTTTGGCCTTTTGTTTTGAAAATCTGCAGAGTGAAATATTGCCCTCAGGACAGAAAAAAAAAAAAAAAAAGAGTTGTCTGGGTGTTACACGAAGAAATTTCAGCCTTTAGCTCCAGGCATTGCACTTATAGTCTCAGTAACCCCCTATCCCCAGGCGAAATTTTACCACTTTTTCCCTCCACAGCCGGAGTTTATGGGCTGGGAAGGAGTGCAGACAGTGTGGTGTGTTACATGCACACAGTGGTTTGCTCTGAGTGAGTGTGAGGAGCTTGAGGTTTGTTCCCAGTAATCCAGGCAGCTTTATTTTATGCTCTCTGAACATGTACATGCTGCAGAAAGCTTTTTCGTAATAATTCTAGGCGGAGTGGTGAAAGGAGTTTTTCATATCAAATAAAAGTGGGGATAATACAGAAAAAAAAAAAACCACATCAACAAACAAATCTCCTGTAAAAACAACAGAAAGTATTCAGATACCTTTCCTTTTCATCACATTCTCAGTTCTGCAAGTAAGAAAATGTACCCATAAGAGAAAAAAAAAGTCAGCGGAGGCAGCCTGGTGAAGGTTTACAGGGATGTAATTGTTGTCTGAACTCAGTCTACTGCATCGTGGTTAATTTAAGGACTTGTGTAATATCTGGTACATATATAGAATTCTAGAATATCCTGAGTTAGAAGGGAGGCATTTGACCAACCTTAACCATGAAAAGTCACAGCTGATCCAAGCTGCGCTTTCACAACCTCCCTCTGTGGACTTAGTGAGGACTGATAGCCAATTGATTTTAACTGAGAATGTCTATAGAAGAAGCTTTGCCTTCTGAGAATTGTTTTTCTCTCTGTCAGTGATGTGGATAACCTGGAGATTAGATATCAGTTTTGGAATGATGATGTAAAATAATATATGGGATCATAAGGTCCTAGGAAAAATCAGATTGGAAGGACCATCATGAGTCTCAGCTCAAAGCAAAATCAACTCTGAGGTGTCAGAACAAGTCACACAAAGCTTTGTCCAGCCCAGAGAAAGGCTGGGGACTGTGCAGCCCATCTGGGAAACCTGTTCTCATAGCCAAAGAGTGAAGCTCTCTAACTTTCCTTATCTCCTTAGTCTGATTTTTTTCATCATTGAAGAAGTTCCTTTTCAAGGAATGCTCAGAGATAAGATCTGTGCTATCCAACCTCATAGTCAAAGTCATCTTTGCAAGGGGATAGAGCTCTGCATGGCACATGTCATTAGTTATGAAACTTTATATAACACGAAGGGAAAAACATTTTCTTCTTTGTCATGATACAGAAAAGAGCTCTTTGTTGTCACAGACATTCATCTTCTGGTTTAGATATTAAACTGCTGGTTTAGATATTAGATTAGCTTATTTAAATATAAGAAGTGACATTTTTAATAAGGTGTTCTGAATAAAGTGTTCAGTTCAGTGGAAGAACAAGGGAAGAACTGTAGCTACAAGGTAAGAAAGAACATGAGAGGCAATAAGACAATATCAGTGGACTAGGATGAAAAATAAAAGAGATTTTCCTAGGAGACTACAAGCAGTGGGTGCTGACAGTGATCTTGATAATGCTTTCACTAATAAACTTGGCAAAATTAAGAGTACACCAATTAAACTGACGACAAGAGGCATCGCTGACACAGAAGCTTTCAGTCTCCTGAAATAATTGAATGGGAACTGGAACAAGAGAAATGGGGGCGAGATTTAACACTTTGAAGCTATAAAGTCACACACTTGGAGACTAGGAACTATTAATCTGGGAGAGCTTTGAGTTTTACAGTGCAAACAGCTGACAGGAGAACATGACAGGGTGTGTTAGTCAATCAGAGCGAGGCTGTGAGCCACCAACACGGTATGGCCATCGGAATGACAAATGTCATTCTAGGGGGTAGCAGATTGAATGCTTCAAGTAGATAGCAGGAAGTATTAATTGCAGTTTGCAAAGCAGCTGTTTTCTCATCTGGAGCTGTGCATACACTTGCAGTCACCCCAGTTCAATTAAACAGATAATACATTCTTGTTTGGTAGGGGAAGGAGACTAAAATGACTTGCAAGTGAGAAAGAGAGATTTCACTTTGACTTGTGATATATGAAAGAGCCAGTGTGGGTCAAACAGTGAATAGAGAATAATTTCTGCTGATAGGGCATCAACTAATGCGCCATTTGATAGGACAAGGGGAAATGGTCTCAAGCTGCACCAGGGGAGGTTCAGGTTGGATATTAGAAAAAATTTTTTCACTGAAAGAGTGGTCAAGGCTGCCCAGGGCAGTGGTGGAGTCACATCCCTGGAAAGGTTCAGAAAATGAGGAGACATGGCATTTCAGGATATGGTTTAGTGGGCATGGTAGTACTTGGTTGAAGGTTGGACTTCACGGTGTTCAGGGTATTTTCCTACCTTAAGATTCTATGATTTGACAAAAACGTGTTTGTTGGCTAAGGGAGACATGTCCCACTATGCTGAAAAGCTTCAGATTCTCAAAACAACACATCCTGCTCAGACTTGTGTCTTATTTCCCAGTTAAATCAGTTTACACCATTCTCCTAACAAGATGAGATGGTCTGTGGAATCTTGGAAATTAGTTTCTTTTGTGCTTTCCCGTGGCGTTTTCTGTCCTTTCTGGTTTAATGACAACTGAGAATACAAAACAAAAAATTGGGAAGACCCTTTCTAAATGCTGGAGGAGTCACTGTGCTCAAAATGAGGGTTGGACTGGTAAAACAGGTGATAAAAGTGTCATAATACTTCTGGCTGGAATTGCATATTTTTAAATCAAGTTTTGTACACAGAAGACTCCAGGTAGATAATGAGGAAGCTGAAGCTGAAGGCAGGGACTCAAAGTGAATAAGTAACCTGGTCGAAAGCTTGTCAGATGGGATTTTGATAAATTAAAGAAGAATCTGCAGCCATTCTGGGTTTTATCAGACTTTGTTTAAACAGGGCCAAGACCAGAGAAAAAATATCTATCAAAGTGAAAAAAACCAACCAGCTCTGACACAGGTGTAGTTGGAAATAATACTTCTGGTTTGTTTGAAGGGGGATAGGGAAGGTAAATTGTTGCAGTAATAATCAATATTAGGTAAAGAAAATCTTCCCAACAGGAGCAGTCTGTGCTGATAATCTGTACTTTTTATAACTCAGGTTTTTCCTTGACCATTTTCCCCTGCAAAGCATTTCATAATCTAGTTTTTTCTTTTTTAAAAATAGCTCACTCTAATGGTAGAACACCAAGAGACTAGTTAATTTATTAAAAAGCCACTTTTTTTTTTAATTTACATCATATTTCTTGTAAAATTTTGAGACATATACCATGAACTTATTAGGAGATATCTATCAGAGTAATTGAGTGTACATTTCCTGAGAAAAAATCTAGAAGGGAGCTTAGGAGAAAGAGCCAAGGCTGAAGAACTGTAATTCCCTCTTCACTGTAGTGTTACACTAGAGTAATTCCACTGAACTTCTGACTTTGGTCCCAAATGAAAGATGCCTCTGCAAACAGGAATTAAATGATGCTGTAATGCTGATGTGGAACCTGGAACACAGGGAAGAGAAAAGAAAAACAATAATTAGGTCACACTGGAGGTCATATTTAAGATGGAAAATGACAAGAACTCATTGCTGTGTTGCATAATCCATCCTACACGTACCCTAATTTTTTCTTACTGTTAAATTTTAAACGTGTTGCACAAAGAGATTGTGGCACTGTGAAGTGTCTGGGGACCAAAGCAATATTCCCTCCTCTCTCCTGAGGAGCACAGCCTGCACACAGCTGATGTTGCGGTGCACAAGGAGACGCACGTACCTCAGAAAAAGGACAGAGAGCAAATCCCCAACGCTGCTTTTTCTGTACGTCAAGAAGCGTTTCGCTAAAATCAAAGCTAAGTGGAACTGAATGCTCCCCACAGCCAGCCAGCCGCAGAGAAGAACAGCAGGGAGAAAAATAAAAAGGTAGTAACAGGCAGAAAAGCAGAGAAATTGAGGAGAACGGCACCCGGTGCAATAATCGCAACAAGAGCGATTGGATTGCACCGTGAAGGGTCACGGTTACTCGGATCCCACGGGGTGCTGGATGTGGGTATTTGTGCAAAAAGCCAGATGGCAGGACCCAGCCCCTCCAGATACACCCCCCTGTCTCTATCCATGCAGTTTCCAAGGGCGCTGTCACCTCTGTTATCCCAGATCTCCTGGGGGAATCTCACTATCAGCTGCAGCCCTTCCTTACGGTGCTGTGCCTCCACACACTGCCCTGCCCTCCATGTGGGTTTAAACATACAACTGAGCCCCTAATCCACATGTTTTTCTGCTTGATAAATCCTGGGCAAGGTTTTATTGATGAGCACTTTGAAGCCAACTGATGGATCAGGTTCGATGTAAATTGCTGAAGGACACATTAAAAAGAAATGCAGCATTAACTGAATTATACTGCGGTCTGGGGTAGATCACTGCATACAAAAAGCACAGCCCTGGCAGAGATCTCACTCTTAGACAGACTTTTCCACAGTGGATGCTTCCATGAAAACTGCAGTTCACAGAAAAACCTCAGCACGAATAACCACAAATTTAGAGTCACAGGAGCAAAGAACTGATGGGAGAAGATCATTGGCTACTGTGTATTTTCCTCCTGATTTTATGCTGAATTATTTTTGCAAACAAGGGTGTTGAAGTAAATGTTAATGATAATAAAAAGCCCGGATTCAGTGGCACATCAGAGCCCCACGTGACATCTGTGTCCAGTAGCCAATGTTAGCAATGCCTGCTGAAATCCAAACCTCACAGTCACTTCAGAGATACTTAGATTAGGTGTTTAGTGAGAGCCAAATACCTGTGCCCCTTCCATAGCCAATGGACTGCATTCCAGAGCTAATTCCAGAGGTGTCTTCATTTTACCCTGAAAAGCACATGGTTTCCTAAGACAAGGTGAGAAATTTTGCAAAGGCTGGAGGTGGGCAGTGAGATTTCCATCAAGGACAGCCACTTACCCTTGGACAAGGAGGTCACCTGGAAGCAGGTTGTGACCCAGATCCGAAACATGAATAGATTTTTGCACCTCAGGATTGATCAAAATGATGGCTTTTATCTGTTTCGTTGCTGGTGTCCTCCTGACAACTGAAAGGATGTGGAAAAATCTTGATTTGACACGAAAATACGTCAGTCTGTGCTCCTTTGTTATGTTGTAATTAAGAGAATTCTGTTGATAGGAGTCATTCTCTTCCCTTGCATTTGGCCTCCGACAAAAGGATCTCTGAATCTTCAGATGAGCTCAGGATACTCCTGAAAAAATGTATGTGCAGAGAACAGGAACTAAGGCAACTGAGGCAACAGAGATTTCACTGCCAGTGAAAGGGAGGGGGATAAAACACAGCGGTTCAGACTTTCCCAGTAGCTTTCTGGAAAGCCCAGACTAAGGGAAACATCAATAATACGTGAACATTTGAGGAGAAATCGTTATGATGCACCAAGACCTGAGTTCCTCTCATTTCACTCCCCACCAGAAGTTGCATAATCACATTAGTGCATCAGCGCTCCTGGAGAAGAATAACCACGTACAACTTGGGAGCTTTATGGCTCCCTGACAGGAGCTGGCTCATATACAGCCAGTTAAGAGCTTGGGAGGAGGGGGCTGGGGCTGCCTGCACCACACACCCAGGCGTGACCTTGGGCGCATTTAAATCTACCAGAAAAGCATCTGACCCCTCATAGAGAGGGGCAAGGGAAAGTCCTCTTGTTTGGCTGTGCCAGAGCAGCTCTAAAGATGGAGTGAGGAGTGGCTGAGGGAGCTGGGAGGGCTCAGCCTGGAGAAAAGGAGGCTCAGAGGGGACCTCCCTGACAGCAGGGTGGAACCAGGTGGGGTCGGGCTCTGCTCCCGAGTAAAAAGCAACGGGGCCAGAGGAAAAGGCCTCAAATTGTGCCAGAGGAGGTTTAGATTAGAGAACAGGTCAAAATTCTTCACCAAAAGGGTTGTCAGGGCAGTGATGGAGTCCCCATCCCTAGAGGGCTTTGAAAGCCATGTGGATGTGGCACCTGGGGACACGGTTTAGTGGTGGCCCTGGCAGGGCTGGGTTAGCAGTTGGACTTAATGATTTTAAAAGTATTTGCCACTCTTAAGTATTCTATTATTTTAAATATAGCTGGCCAATTTCTTGCTGTCCAGCAAACAATAAAAGCCCTCTCTGGGCTTTAGGCATCAGCTCTGAACGGTGAGGTTGTGCAGGTTGTGCATCCAGGCACAGGTGAAAGCAGGTGGATTGATACTGAAGTAGTTTCAAAACAAGCAGCTTGTATTAAAGTTAATTATCATCACAAAGCAAAATGCCAAGAGGAGCTGAGCTGTTCCAGGCTGCACAGCTGCTGGAGTAACTTCCAGCAAGTCATAGGCATGAAGGGAATGAGGGAATTGCCTGGATAGCAACCCAGGGCACCTGATGTGCTTGAATGTTAATTCAGTTAGGAGAGCTTTTTAAAAGAACCAATAATATGTTTAATACTCAGTGTCATCACCTTTGAAACTGAGTCAGTCCCTTGGAAACCCCCGCTTTGGCCCTTTATAAAGCAGTTTATACTTATGAAGCTGAATGCACTTTACAAAGGAAGGCACCACCCTCCACCCACTCTCAGGGAAATGAAGGCACACAGGTGTGGGAAATCCTTGGTGGCAAAATTAGAAACCAAATAGGAATTTTAGCCTTTTCTCTTCCACTTTCCCTTACCTTTCTGCCAACCCAGACTGTCACACCTGCTACAACCTGCACTGAAGCCTCCCCTGTGGGCCATATGCCAATTTTCTACATGTGATCTATCCACATTTCTGTAATATTAATTATAATTTAAAAGTTTCTTCTGTCTCTCACTGATTCCACTGGTCTGCCCTTACGAAGCATAACAATATTTTTTTTTTAATTCAGATTATGATATCAAAGTAGTCCCTTCTGGCTTGAAAAAAACGTAAGCTCATCAGTCTTTCAGACTGGAAGAAATGCTGTCACTAAATATCAGCCAATGTCTCTTTTCCTCTTCCTATCTTTTTCAATTTCTTTTGTCTCACTAGACACAGTAAAAACTTGGTCTCTCAAGCTACAGCAGCTGGTTCCAGCAATGAGGCTGCATTTCTGCTTGGGGGATGGTTATGTTTTTCATTTCCAACCACGTGCCCTCGCTGTCATATTCCATGTCATTTTTATTTAATCTGATTCTCCATCAAGCTGATTCTCTGTCTCCCAAGTCTTCCTGTCTTCCAGCTGGACATTTTTTAAAGCAGTGATTTGCAAAACATTAAAGGAGGCATATAAATAAATTACTGTCTGGAGAGTGAGTCATCATTATTTAATAAGAGACTGTCTCATAACGAGTGGCTGTTTGTTGGCAAAGCAGGCCCATGCTGCCCCCAAATTCATCCTGCTTCTGTCCAGCTTCCCAAGGGTTTGTCCTCCTCCATCACATCCCAGGATACTTTGCCTCCTGGCAAACAAGGTTCTTAGTCTGGACCCTTGGTGTTACAGGAGCTTCCCCAAACGAAATTATTTGCTCCTGAATACATTGGTTCCCTTGGGAATGGGCTGGGACTCAGCTTAATTAAGAACACACACACGCCCCAGTGTTCTGCAAATCACAGTTACATCTTAATTTCTATGAAATCAGGGCCCAAATTTCAGGACTTCATCCTGAGGAAGATCTGACCGTGCTTTTACTGTGTGCTAAGGAGGGGAATAACGCAAGGGTGATGAGTTTAACTGAGGTCCCTCACTCTTCTCTACCATTCTCACTCAGTTGTGTCTCCCAGCATCTCTACAGAGACTGACCTTGTTTCTTCATGTCCAAAATACTGCTACCTAAGCAAACAGGGAGGATACAATTAAAATAAACCTCAGGCACTATTCCCCCTTCTTCTGTCCCACCTCACCTGTGCTGTGGCCTAGTTCCCAATTATATTCTACATATTTAAATCCCACACAAAAACCATATAATGATCCCACCAAAGGCTTCACTTCAAGTTCTCCCTCTTCCCTATCCCAATTTTGAACTGCTGGCTCCCAGTCACCATTTGCTGGTCCCCACTCACCATCTCACCAGTGGGAAAGCTCCAGTCAACTGGAGGAGCTGCATGTTCCTGCCTTAAATAATAACTCAGCAAAGCCTCCCCAAAACCCCAGTGATGCAGCCAAAATGCCACCGTTCTTCATTTCCACTTATTCTTCTTCCATGACTCTTCTGTGAGGGCCTGGCTTAGATAAACCTGTGATCATCCCTCATATAGTGAGGGGAATTGAGGGTTTTTTGGTTGTGATGCCCTGCTGACAGGCAGAGTTCCCACTGGCAGCCACCACAACACTGACAAATTCCTTTTTATTCCCCTTGCCTTGAAGTTTCCGCCCATTCCTTTCTGTGTGCAGAACAGATGTGACCTCAGTGCATCTATTTTAGGCCCTCAGTAGCATCTGAACAGACAGAAAAAGCATCAGAACCACATCTGGTGCCAAACAGTGCAATTCCTGTGAAGTGAAAACTCAGAAAGCACCAAAAGCTATAAAACCTCCACTGAGAACCTGATGAGTCTCTGTGCCTTTTACATAGGACCTAATACATCTAAAGGACCACCATACTATAAGCAAAGAGTGCTGATTAATAATTTCCTACTTTTTTAAAGGAAATTTTATTTTTTTTTATTTTTTTTTCTGCTAAAACACTGTTTGTAGAAGTCACAGAGCAGGAAGGCAGAGCATCCAAACTCTGCCACCTACATGAGGAATGAAGACTTAACACTAAATTTTTAAGTAAAGGATCTAACAATAGAAGTGGCTTTCTCCAGAAAAAGTGAATAAGAAGTAATAGGAGGCAACCTATGAATCCCAAGTTATGGTGCTTTGAGTAAAAAAAAAAAAAAAAAAGGAAATTGGGAAAAGCTACACTATGTGGAAAATGAAATTAAATGATGCTTGGAAAGGAATCTTGTTCTTATTAATGAGAACCAGCTAACAGACTGGTTGTAATTGATCTCTATCACCAGGTGTGCTAATTCTGTTTCTTAGAAATTACCATTTTTCTTACCTGGGGAATGCAGAACAAAGGGATAGATAACTATTATGCCTTTAGGCAATGAAGGCTAGAGATGGATGACCAGGGTTCTCTCTCACTTTACCCCTCATCTTTTTCCTTTATGTGGTTAAGAGCCATGATATAAAACATGTTTACCCTCAGCAAAAAACTCCCTGTTAAAGGAAGCAGAAAAAAAATTAAATAGTTAGCAGCCCTTTAAAAAATAATTCAGGCTTAATTGTTTTCTACTGACAAAGATAATTACCCTAATAGGTATTTTTTAGTTGGTTATGGTTTATCTAGAAATGGCAATCAGTGGAATGCCTTGACAATAGAACAAGCAAAGCTACTAACGAGGTGGAATTACAACATAAGATATATATATATAATTAAACATTGCCAAGCCCTTGACAGCCTGCAGTGAGCTGGATCTCACAGTATCACTCACAAGTGTTGGGAGGATTCAGCGTCCTTTCTGAGCTAAACACACATGGATAATACATTTTCCTCTCCCAAGCTCTCCCTGCAACCGGATTGCACATTCCTCATTCCCTGGCAGCGCTCAAAATGGAATTTTAAAAGATCCACTCAGACCTATTTGCACAATGGCCCGTGGTAATGGCCATCACTGCAAAAGGTGAGTGGATATGTTTGATACACTGAGAAGGGCCAGTGTCCTGTATCCTGATGCATTTGCACCCTGCACTGAACTGCACAGTGAAGGCTGATGATGCTGTGCTGGAAAAGCTGGGGAATATATGCACGTCTCGTTTAAAAACCCACCTGCTGTTGGTAATGTTCGTGTAATAAACTTCATGAGCAGGTGATAAATTACATTTTTATGGCTTCCTCATCTGCACTGGACCCCTCAGTCTGTTTTCCTCCCTGAGCTCCTTCTGACTTTCAAAGTCTCTGAACGGCTTCGAGTACCCACTGTATTATTTTAAACAGAACCATGTAAAGTTTCTGAGGCTTTTTCTCCGTTTTGTTTAAACGAGGAATTTTTCTTGCCTGAGATGCGTGTGCTTTCATTTGGATGCAGCAGGAGCAGCAGTGTTTCCATGCAAGCTGAAAATCAATCATCTTATAACACACAGTCTATAAGCAAATAGAGGAATTTTGCCCTTTCAAAACAAAGCTCTCCTGTTCCACCGCAGGTCCAGCGTTTCCCTCTAGATCCCAAACTGTGATATATAAAGTGTTTTGTGCTCAATAACAGAAAACACTGGTTTAGCTCATTGTATATTAAAAGGTTTTCAAACATTAGCTTTGATTTCTCCTATCTCTTCATCCTTTCCAGCTGGACTAAGGGTAAGCAAAGCACATGACTGCACATATGGGATGAAAAATGAGTCACTGAAGGCTCTGAGCCATATTTAACCTGTTTTCCTTAATCTGGAGTAAATCAGCACTGCAAGTGTGGACAGTCCTTCTTCCCTACGTTATAGAGTTGTCCAAAAGTTAAGAGCTTCTGTGAGTAGGAACATGTAACCTTTTTTTTTTCCTAGTCATGAATAGTTAATAGAGGGCTCTCTGGCTTTCAGGGTACTCCCATTGCTTCCCATGAGTGCTCATTTCCTCCTCACGGGCAGGAAAACATCTGTGGTCAGACCTCAGCTGGTGCAAGGAGATATTTAATGGAGACTGGATGACTTTTGCCAGTTGATGATCTGAAAGAAGATATTTCAGCATTGAAAGTCTTCAATTTATGGCTGGACAGAGAAGAGAAACACGCTGTGATGTGAGCAGCAGTTCCTGAAAGAAGTGTTTTGAAGTTAGAAGGGGAGAAAGTGTTATCAGTGTTTCATGCTTAGACTTGAAATTTTGGGACTAGCCCAAGGTCACTTTCCTTCTGTTTGTGAGCCTTTTATATCAGTGTTAAGATCACCTCCATAACATCTGAATACTCTTCCCACTGAGCAAAATAAACATCATTTGTCACGTTTCTTCTTCTCCTGTCTCTGTAGCAAGACAAAAATGCAGTGAAGTGCTTCTCTTTCAAAGGGTTGTGAAGCTGATTTTGCTTTTTATTTTACAGAATGTTATTAATTAGTGTATATAGAGGCTGGCTGTCTTTTAGTGAATTGATGCATTTTTATGGAGGTGTGAAAAATAGCAAAATAAGGCAAGTATCTGGCACTTTGACTGGAGGAAGGTAGGATTTATGAGGATAGTGTCCTGGCCCCAGTAAATTTACTGCACATCTGACCTTTCACTATATGGAGGAAAGTCATAGTGTGGCAAAGAAATGAACTTTCTGACCATGATATTTACTCTGGAGATTTGCATGGACTTTTGGATATTCTGAGCTTACAGCCTATGTCTTGGAGATAACGAGTGAGTTCAGGAATGGCAAAAAAATATGTGGTGTTTTTTTTTTTCTTAAACAAATAGTAAAGTTATGATGAATCTAGCTTTGTAAAAATTAGAGAATCAGAGAATCATAGAACCATAGAATGGTTTGGGTTGAAAGGGGCCTTAAAGATCATCCAGTTCCATGCCTTGCCATGGGCAGGGTCACCTTCCACTAGCACAGACCTAGCTTTGGACACTTTCAGGGCTGGGGCAGCCACAGCTTCTCTGGGCAACCTGTGCCACGCCTTCCCTACCCTCACAGGGAAGAATTCCTTCCTAATATCCAATCTAACCCTGCCCTCTGGCAGTGTGAAGCCTTTCCCTCTTGTCCTGTCACTTCACGCCCTTGTGAAAAGTCTTTCTCCATCTTTCTTGCAGGCTCCCTTCATGTACTGGAAGGTAAAAGAGCAGAACTCATTTGAAAACCATAAAACATGTAGTCTTTTAAATGGTGACTTTTGGGGGGGGGTGACATGACAGCTTTTAGATATCCTTGTTTTTCTCTGACTCAAAGAAAACAGTAAGAGAAGTTAAAATATCTGCAAGAAAACCAAAATTCTAAGTAGATAAATATATTGTAAGAGAGAAAAAAAGAGGAGAGACAGAGGAGGAAGGTGGGTATGAGGTCCAGAAACTGTGGGTGAGAGCTTCTGGAGCAGATTTTCATAAGGGAGTTGGTCACCTCAGACCACCTCCAAAACAATAAATATGTTACTCTCTCAAACACATGAGGAGGGAAGGGACAAATATGATGCCCAATATTTTTAATGGGAAAATGCCTTGCTTTTTCCTTTGGGTTGACAATACTGAATGGACAACGACTGACTGATTCCCTCTGTGGTTCTTGCACTGTTATTCCATGGAAATCCTTCTTGCATAAATCCAGAATGGTACCAAGAGAGGACAAGACTCAGCACTCACCTAAGATCCTTTTTAAACCTAAGGTTCATTGTTATAACCCGGCTTCTTCATGAGGTTTCCTTAAAGCATTAGACTGTGCTGTCTGACTCCAAGAAATTATGCCAGCAATGTGGGACAGGCCAGGATTCTTCCTATGGGCTTCTAGGAAAGGAGAAAAACACCTGGACAAGGATTTAATTGTAGAGGGAAGAAAAGCAGGTCCAAGAACTGCTTTCCACTTTGTTGAAAAGAGGAACCAATGCATCAGAAGTAGTTGTATTTCACTTAGAGCCTGTGTGAGTGGGACAGAATGTACACAGAAAAGATGATTTTGGCTCTGTGTGTGTGTGTACTCACATCAAGGAGCTGCCTTCTGACTCCTCTCCAGCAGCCCAGTAAGCACAGACTGCCTACTCCACAGGGCTGACCAGCGCTGTTTCGTTCCCTCCTCTGACACAATCACCTCCTTCCACTCTCAGAGCCAACCTCTCAATGCCAAAACACCTTTTCCCCCACCCCACTCTGTTATTTAGAGCTGTTTAAGGCTGCCCACAGCTCCATCTCGGGGTCACTGACCAAGACTCCACTGAGGGGGGCGATGTGCACAAAGGTGGTTTTGAGAGGTCTTCAGCTGTGGAGTCTAATTTTTAACTTAATCCTCTTGAAACAGAGGAGGGGGGAGTGGATTAATCCAAACGACTCATTTTCAGTCCACTCTTTCAGCATGAACTGACATAACTCGCACTGACATCTTTGGGACCCAAAAAGCACCAGCCATGTTAAGCCCAGGCAGCAGAAAACAAAGCATGTTGCCATTTTTTGTTTCCACCCATTGATTTATGTCACCTTCATTGGTTTTGTTTTTCTTCTTTTTTTAGTTATCCATATTTGAGAAAAATAAACAAAATCTGTATTTGTAACAGAAATGGGTTTTTTGCTTATGTATTTAGGTGGCAATTCCTGTACCAGTAAAGCCTAATAAGAGCATCTATTAATTTCATTTTACAAATTTGGTTTGTGCATACAGCCAGTTCAAACTATAGTACAGGAGTCAAAAATATGCCAAGCATCTCCGAACTTACAAAAAACCCGTGACTAAACTTGGTTAGAATTCAATCAGCTCTGCAGAGGTTAATTAAATTTGTACAGATTTGTTCTTCATTCAGTGCTGTAAAAGGCTCTTCTCCTCGGCTGTCGTTGCCAAGTTGGTGATGGGGGAAACTGAGAAGCCTGATCTGCATCAATCTTTTGTGTCACCAGACACTGAAATAATTTGTGGACCATTGGTATGGCATAAAATGAGCAATGAAGGAAGAAACAGAGCTGCAGCTGAAAGCTGTTTGGGTGATCTGTGGGCTGCCATGGATGCTGGACTTGCAGGCACAAGTGACATATTGAAACCTGCTCTCACTGGGGATTAGCTATGGAAGAATGAATGCTTTTCATCCTGCTTTCAGGCAGAGTGGATGGGCCCTTCTGCACTGAGGGTATGCAAGGGTGGAATGTGGCAGTCTTGGTTCCAAGAAGATATTCATAGAATGACAGGATGGTTTGGGTTGGAAGGGGCATTAGAGATTACTTAGTTCTACCCCCCTGCCATGGGCAGGGACACTTTCTACTATCCCAGGTTGCTCCAAGTCCTGTCCAACCTGGCCTTGGACATTTCCAGGGATGGGGCAGCCACAGCTTCTCTGGGCAACCTGTGCCAGGGCCTCACCAGCCTCACCAACCTCTTCCCAATATCCCATCTGACCCTGCCCTCAGGCAGTGGGAAGCCATTCCCCCTTGTCCTGTCCCTACACCCCTCGTCCAAAGTCCCTCTCCAGTTCTCTTGAATCCCCTTTGGGCGCTGGAAGTTGCTGGAAGGTCTCTCTGGAACATTACCCTCTCCAGACTGAACACCCCCAGCTCTGTCAGCCTGACAACATCACACTTACAAACAGTAATCGAGCACACAGATAAATCCTCTGCCATTCCAAATTACTGGAAAGGCCATTTGCTTACTACCAGTGGTTCTGCACACATCTAGAAACCCCAAGTGGGGACTGGTGTTTCCTTGTACAGGGTGTCAGGCAGGCAGGTAGCAAAGCACAGTGATCAGAGTCCCAGGAGAATCCCAAAGCCTGTGTTACACACACAGCAGGTGACTGTGATGACAAAAAAGAAAAAAAAAAAAAAAGTGAAACCTGAGAGATTAGGACAACATTATAAACAATACTTTGAATGTTCAAGTCTCTGGCTCAGCTTCTGCTTGATCTGCTCTGGAAATCATCTCCTTAGCAAAGCTGAGATCGTGCTTAAATCCAGCTCTCTTCAACAAAACCCTGTGACATGTGTTTAGTTTTCAGCTCGTGACCAAGAGTTCTGCTAAATACAGATTGACTGCTGACTCTGGGCCTGAGGATGTTGATAAAATGGTGGTTAGGGGAGAAGCAGTTAACATTATTTATTAAAAAGCTTTTAACCGCACTCCTTACAAAAAGCTGCTTAAGAAACTCATCTGTCATGGGGTGAAGTTCTGCCTGGGGTTAAAAACTGGTAAAAAGATAAAATAGAGTTGGACTTGATACTCACATTTCAGCAGAGGATAGGAATGAAGCTCTGGGATGTTCCTACAGGGATACCAGCTATGTACACTGTATCCTGGAATGTAACAGTGAACAGTTGTTTTTTTAACCAAAAACCATTAAAAATTATATATTAGTGCTTTTTTATTTTATTATTTAATTTTATCAAGCTGTAATTAATGATCACCCTGAATATTCCAGCTATATTGTCGATCCCTGGCCTCAAAAGTGAAATCCTTGGAGGACAGCTCTTGATTTCTTTTTGACATGAAAAATATCTTGCAAAGTCCAAGCAGTATCTGAGACAAATAGCAACAAATATTGTTAATAAACTGGAAAAAGGCCTTTAGCATATTTTTTTTGCTGTTGTTGTTCCAGGAAAAATGTGGTTTATGTGACATAATTTACATGGGACAAAATTAATTAATACTTTGGAGATTTTTAAGTGGCCAGACTAAACTGGCTGCACAACATTCATGACAGATGAAATTCACTGCAGATTAATTCAAGGAGACACATGCTGGAAAGGGCAATCCAGCTGCTCATACCCATAGCTGAGTTATAAATTAACTGTAATTATTCAAGAAAAAAATCTTGCTGTCACTGCAGACAACTCCATGAAAGCATCTTCTCAGTGCACAGCAGTGATCAAGGAGCAAACAAAATGCCAAGATGGATTAAGAGAGGGTTAAAGTTTAAGGCTGAGGGTATTATAATGCCGTGGCCTAAGTCAATGGTGAGCAGACACATTGTGATCAAATGTGATCACCCTCCCTCAGAATTAATTTATTGTCAAGAGAAATGGTTCAGGGAAAAAAAAAATACATGAGAGTAGCATTAAAACAAGCAACTCCACACATATGAGTAGAGAACCTCAGTTTCCCCTTTCCTGCAGCACATGTTAAGGGGTTGGCCACTGTCCTAAAGATGAATTGATAAAAGTCAGTTCTTGAGAATTTTGTTTTATAATTAACATGTGCAGCGTATTCCCACAAAAACTCAGTTCGAGAGTTTAACCACTTTCAAAACAACTGTCAGTACAATTCCAGTGCAGAGGTAGGTACCCTAAGAAGGGGCATAACCAACCAAAAAGATGCAGCCAGATGGATGATAAGGACGTTTGGAGGAAACATCTCCTCTGAGAAGTTTATTGAATATATTTCACGGTTATTAAAGACCTCTCATGTTTTACACTGTGGCTTCTTCAGTTTTCCTACAATATCCTGTGTCAGGCCATTTGCAGCACATGGGCAGGTGTAGCATGGCAGAGCATGCTAACAAAACTTTGGGCTACCAGCTATTAAATATCATTACTACATTACTCTCAAGATTTTTAAACTATTGCCAGATTGCTTCAATGTGTGCTGGATTACTTAACCTATCTAAGTTAATGATTGATGAATTAGCATCACTCTATAAAACTTGCAAGAAAAAGCATCGTGCCAAAGTGTTAAAATAAAGATGTCAAAATAAGTGTTAAAATACAGCAAACTCAGAAAATAGAAGGAAAAGTAAAATTTAGACCAAGGACTTGATAAATGAGACTTCAGTTCATATCCTTCAGCAAGCCAAAAGTATAAGAAAACAGTTCAGTGAAGGAAAAGAAATATTATCCAAAAAACAGCTTTGGGAATTATTTCCCAACAAAAAAACATTTTAAGGAATCTGAAGCACAAAAATCTATTTTATGCTTCTCTATGCAGTTGATCATGCGTTCCTTCAGGCAGGCAAATCCTATTGACTAAACAAGATTTATGTGCAGAGAGCAACAATGGGATCAGAACTGAGGAACCAGCCAGTTAATAACAGAGCAGGGCAGGAAGCAGCTCTTCTGTTTTTGCAAAAATACAGCAGGTTTGAAGAATGATACCTGTGTGTACAGAGAAGAACTTCAAAACAACATTAACGGTGAAAAAATGAGAGGGAGGAAGGAAGGCAGGAAAGAAGGAAGGAAGGCAGGAAAGAAGGAAGGAAGGACTGATCTTTCAGGTAAGTCTGTTTCTTATAAGACTGGAAAGGAACAGACTGGAAGAAAAATCCCAGCACGTTCTGACAAATATTCACTCAATTTTGTGTAAAGTAAAATCCAAGAGGTTTCCAAAATACCACATGATGTCAAGCCGTGAGTGGTTCAGACACCCTCTCCAGGGGAAGTGGCTGGAGCTCAGGTTCCTCTTGAGATCCCTTTACAAATTGACACCAAAACAAAAGTAGAAGGAGGAAAGCAAGTGGTGTCATGTGTTGCTACTTTATAGCACCTGGACCACACGAATTAATCTACTTGTGTTACCAGTATGAGATGCAGTTCCTCGTATCTCTTTTCCACTGAGCTAATGGCTCTTTGAAATAGGGGATGGTGGCTCTGTGTCCCTTATCCCTGCCCCTTTTCAATTTGACAAGAAATTCTGCCTGCATCCAAATGCCTTTTCTGGGAAAACTGATATCTAGTTTGTGAAAAAAAAATAAAAATAAAAAATTTGATGAAACTGCATTTCATCAAAGAAAAGACAATTTCTTAGAAAAGTCCCCAACTTTCCTGGGTAATACTTTGTTTTCTTTCTCCAGAAAGACCTTCCTTGCCTTTAAAATGTGCACTATAGAAATGCAGCTAGCCAGCTCTGCTTTTGGACACGTAATCTTTCCACATCCACATGGAAGATACTCCTGTACATGTAGCTAAGTAGTTGTGTTGTCTTCTGGTGCATTCAACAGTTACAAGACCACCTCCCTTCAAAAAGGAACTCTGGCACCAATATAATAGTGTTAAAAATTAAAGCTACTCTGAAATTATACTTAAAGTAGGACAAAATTAATTTATGAAAGGTAAGAACGCTGTAAGAACCTCATTTCAGCCCAGAGGATGCTCGATTGTTTACTTCAATTATTGCAGTGCTCAGCTCCTATTTTTCCAGTAGCATCTAGAAGCTGCAATCTGGGTCAACAGCATCTTCATTTAAATATTGTTTGTACAGGTAGGTCCCTCTGGAAATATTGCAAGTACCGACATTACTGTGTATAATGCAATGATATTTATCAGCTAAACTGCCCTCAGTGGTCTTTTGCATTCTCTTATCCCATTGCAAATACAAGGTGAAACAAGCCAACTGAAAACATCTTTATTTGTATATGAACATATTTTATTTCATACATGCAACAGACAACAGGATATGGGGACACCCTGTCCTTGAGAAGCTGAGGGGGCCAAGCCTTGAGCAGTCTGAGCTGACTCCTGAGCTGATCGCCCTGAGGAGAAGGTTTGTCTCAGTATCTCCTGAGGTCTCCTCCAAACAAGGTGATTTTACAGGCAGTGAGTGCTGTTGGGAGAAAGGTCTATAACTCACAGTAAATCAGCTGCAGGTGAACAGATACAGAGCCTGACCATGGCTAAATTCTGTCCTGGAGGAGCTGGGCAGACAAAGCCATGAGCAATCTGGGCTGACCTCCCAGCTGACCTTGCTCTAAGCAGGAGGTTTGGTTCAAGATCTCCTGAGGTCTCTTTCCAACCAGGGTGATTTTTCTCTCTGTTGTGGAGAGAAAGGTCTGTAACTCACAGTAAACCAGCTGCAGGTGGTTGTTTACCCATACCTTGAGTTCGATTTTTTAGGAGATTTTCTCATGCATCAATAGAAATTGATACGAATTCACTGTCTCGAGAGTGAATGTTTGCCCACACAGTTCAAAAAGGTGATTAATTCAAATAAACTTAGTTGCACCACGGTCAAACATTACTTTCCAAGAGCTTACACAGCTTTCCACAGCCTACACAGTCAGACACAATTTCATGCTCACCTGTTGGTGTATGGTGTAAAGAACATAGCCCTTTGCAGCTGGTGCTATCTAAAAATGGGAAAACCCAAAGTTCTTCTGATTTTTTCCCCCCAAAATTTTAATATTTCTCTAGTCCAGCTTCCAACGATCCTTTGTGTCACCTTTCAGCTCAAGTGGAAGAGTGAAGCAGTCACTGCACACCAAGCCATCAGCAGCTACAGACAGCAGTGGTTGCCTCATCCCTACACACAGTGAGACCTTCAGAGGATATAAATAATGTATTAACGAGCACCATTACACAGGAAGTCAGGGGTTTGCTCTGTAGGGACAGTTTCAAAGTTGTATGGCTGGAAAACTGCTCCCCTCCTTCCTATTTTGATTGTATATGAACCAGAAAGACATAGGGACTGTATTTTAACCTTTGCACCATTCCTTTCTCCTCCTGATCTCTAATATTCTGGAAGTGGCTCTACAGCCTCTGGTTTATTCATGTGACAAAGCAGACAACTGCCATTAATTATGCACATGACATCTCCTAACACTGGCTTAGTGGGATTCATTTCCCATTGCCTTTTGCCATGCAGAAGGGAGAGGGAGGAAAGAAGGAAGGAAATAAAGGAGGCTGCTAATCAGTTTATAGCTGGAGCTTTGTTGATTGTAATTACTTTTTTTCCTGAGCCCTTATAGATCATGATGGTTACTGTAAATACTCAAATAAATGAAACAGTAAGTTGAATGACATCCACACATATTGTTCTGTCCAGGTATGATGCTTGTGGGTGGAGACAATGATTTACCTTTATTCATGAATCACTCTGCCCTAACCCTGCTAGCTTGTTGAGTTGACAAAATAAATTGTTATAATAAGAGGAAGAAAGTTCCTTAAACTCTTCAACATCACCCTTTTTTTTATCAGCAGGCATATTTTCCTTCCTGATCAAGTGATCAAAATAAATCACGTTGCTTTTGAGAACAACTTCCCACCTTGGGCTTTAATTTCAAATTGATAAACTTGTGCTTCCAGTCATCCATTTGCAAATGCCTCAGTTCCTGCTCTTGAGCTGTGGCATCCACCAAGCTGCCACATAACCGTAATAAATGGGGTGAGAGGTGTTCCATGCAGTATCTGCTCCATGGGGGATTCAGAGCCAGCACCAGTGCTGCATAATCAAAAGGAAATGATCTTACACTGCCTGCCTTGGTTCAGTTTGAAAGCCTTGCTCTCATACCCTTCAAATCCACTTGCATCTCCTTTTGAATGCCTTTGCATCTCCTCTTTGGCCAGTGCTGTATGGATCTTGCTGTACACTCCAGTTACAGAGGTAAAACAAATGCTTTGAGGACAAACTGAATGTGTTTTATCTGTCTCAGAGAAAGACTGGTTTAACCATGTCCTTAAAGTATGTAGTGATGAAGAATCCACCTTCTTCCCTGCTCTGACATCAACTATCGTCAGTAGGCAGATTTTTCTACTTCTGGTCTTTTCTTCTTGAGAACAGAGCAGATTATAATTAGGTGTCCCTGCCCACAGCAGGGTGTTGGAACTAGGTGATCTTTAAGGTCTCTTCCAACCCAAACCATCCCGTGATTCTGTGATTCTATCCATGGCTTATCTGCGTAGGATGTGTCACCATCCTTGTATGACATCTTTCCAAAATAAGAAAATCCTTTCCCCCCACCCTGTATTTCCTTGTAAGTGATGAATCACCCATTATTTGCAAACTGAACCATCCTCCAGGCTTTAAATGTTCCCAGCATGAGGAGCACAAAGGAGAGGAGATCCTGTGTAATCATTCTCAAACTACCACTGCAGTCCTCACTTTTCCCCTTCTGACCACCCCGTGATGCAGAGAGGGGCACAACCCCCGTGTGTCCCAAAACCATTTTCACTGACCCACTAAATCAAATCACATGCACAAGGATGAGACACGGCCACAACGCGACACAATCCACCAGCAAAGTGATTTTTTTGAAAGGAGAGCTTTCCAAAATGTTTGGGAGAGCACAGTCCCATTGAGGCCGTTCTGGCACGCTGACAGGAGCCCTGGGCAGCTTTTGTGTTCTGCCCACATTGTGATAAACATCAGTGCATCCACCTGAACGTTCTTGAACAAAACTGAGTCACAGACATTTCAGCAGCACACTGGTCAGCCTTTTATTTGCATAAATGTCCAAAATATTTTTCTCCTCTTTGACCAACTCTGTTGCAACCAATGCTACAATTAATTCTGCTCATATCAAAGGGCTCCAATAAAACCACTTTGGAAATAAGTGCATGTGGTCACTGGCTTTGCCTATTCCGTGTAGTTCTTGGAGCCATTTTTCTGGGGCAAAAAAATCTGATTTCTTACCTTGTAGTTCCGAAACAGGGCAGTATGATCACTTGTATTTTCAGAGCAATGTTAAATTGATATTTTTTAAGCCTGCTATGGTTGGGAAAAAAAAATTGAGAAAATGGGAGCATTTGCCCCTTGAAAGATAGAACATGATTAAGCAAAAGTAGCTTAGTATTACATTGCAATCTGATATAATAATATGCCACCAGTGACCCGGTGAACCTGCCACAGAACAGTGTCTAATGCAATATGAGTTTCCCTCAGCGCAAGAGATGTTAAACAAATGGACACTGAGAGCCAGCAAAATTGCACCAACCACTTGAGCATGGCAAATGGGCAGAGTAATTATGCTCCACGCACTGCACAGAAGAAGAGGGATAACACCAAATGAAAAAGAGACATGCCCTTTGAAAATCGTTTTGGGGGTTATTCCACAAGCATCAAAACAAAATTAGGCTCGCTGAGATTAAATCTGAGCACCCTTAAACACAGAGCATCCTTGGCAAAAGTGAGCCAGTGGAACATGAAATGGTCTCTTAGGGGTAGGATGATCAAGAGGAGTTTCCCCCCCAGTCCTTAAAACTCTGGAAACCTCTGATTCCCACCTTGCCTCAGAGCTGAAGAAGGACCACATCAGAGGTTTTACACACTCCTTGGGGAGGTGGAGGAGGTGTGGGACACTTGATGCAGCAGTAGAGGTGCCAAGTTTGGGCGTCCATCACCCAGCTGTTGCTATTCAGCAGCACCAAGGATATCCAAGAGCTCAGCTTCTGCCTCTTCCAGATCCCCTTTTTGTAGGAATTAGCACATTTTTGGTCTTGCAAGTCACCTCAGTCCCATGCAAGTTCCCTGTAGTGCAGGGAAGGGAGGACCACAAGGAGATGACTGTTCCCCCTCCAGCTTTCTGACACCCCTAAGCTTCATTCATTACCTGTTTGTCTTCCAAGCTGCTCCATGACTGCTGAGCTCGTCCATGGGTTCTACAATATCTCTGCTCCACATTTTAAATGTGAGTTTGGTTTTCTCTCAAACCTATTCCATGTTTTTTTTCGCTGTCTCCTTCATGCTCTGACTCATTTGGCCAGTTCAGCCTTAGGATGTCAGTATAAAGAGCCAGAATTATCCATCTAGCACAGCAAGTCCTTGCATGAAGAGTGTACAAACTTCTAACCTGTCCTTGCATAAAAGGAGTCTCTGAAATAGTTTCCTTCTCTTTGAAAAATATGATTGGAGTTCACTGCTGCCTTTTAAAACCGACACTTATCACCTTTTATGTAATTTAGTGGTGGCTGAAGAGCTCAGCATGAAAGCAGAGGGCTTAGTTCACTGCCTCTTTCATTCAGAAAGGGTTTCATCCCACTTATTTCAGCCTGAAGAAGAGAAATTTAATCTTTTTCAACTTTGGGCTATTCTGGGTACCTTGTACTTTGCTTCTTAATGCTACTACTCGATACATGTGTACAGGGGAGAAAAATGGCATAAATATGTGTCTTTCTAGCCTGGTGCTTTGACTGGGAAGGTCTGGTTTGTAGTTGCTTCCTGGGACATTTCATGTAATTTAACAGTCATAAAATGTGGTTAAACTGTCGCAGGTAAGATGGAGAGAACACAGAATTACCTTTTTCTCTGACCTATCAGCAAAAATTTCCAGTCACGTCCTTTTTATATGATTATCTTTCTTGGTCCCCCGAATTCTTCACTGGCTGCAAAGAGCAGCAGCTTCAAAACAGCACAATGGCAAGTACCTCACCTGTACTATTCCTGCACAACCCCAAAAATGATCCACATGTGTCAGGTGCTGAACATTGCCTTGTTCTGCAAGGTGGAACAGATGAAAGCTCTCAGGCTGAGGATGAACTTTAGCTCAGCACTCACAGCTTTTGGATGAATGTGCCATTCCCTAAGTCCCTGTATTTTAAGATCACAATCATGTCTATCTTTGTGTGCCTTATAAAGGTGTTTGTTAGTTGGGGTCCTCAACACCCCTTGACTCTATTCAAGCTTAAATCAGAGACAGAGGTTAAAATTCTTGCTACAGGACAGTTGGATCTGTATCAGGACATGCATGTTTGAGATGCTTTTAGGCAGTTAATAACTGTGTGGATTGTATGAATCATCATTTGTGAGCCGTGCTCTTTATTTTACACAAATTCCCTGAGTTTCTATCCTTCAGGATAGATCCTATGAGGACTTGCCCTCCATCATCCACATCAAGAATCTTCACCACCAGCCTCTCCTGGCTCCTGTGCCAGCTGCTGTGTATCAGATGTCGTTTGGGTTTGCCACAAGGCAGCAGCGAGCAATTACCTGAAACGCCTGCAGTGGAAAGGGCTTCAGTGCCATCCCTGTGGTGTATCTGTGATTTTCCCACTCCTGTGCATATTTATGGCTCACAGATTTTCTTTTTTATCTGCCAGTCACATCAAGCTCCAACTAACGGTTCTGACTTTAAATACCTGTAAGAGAGAGTATTTTATTCTGCCTTTTGCATTCTGTCTGCTACCATAGGGGGGTTATTATTTCTTCTTTAATGCACTTGTTCTTTCACCTTGTATGCCCCAGGACTATTAAAAATTAGCCGTTCAGAAGTGTTGTTTTTATTTGGATAATCTTAGTATGTTACAAGCATCAGATTTTTTTCTGACCTCAATTCCTCCATTTCCTGCATTACATAACCTGGCAGCTCAGACTTCTGTTGAGGTTTTGTAATTCCAAAAATGTGCCAGAACATATATGTTACAATTATTTGACACATCTAAGTGAAACAGATAAACTATTCTTCTGAAAATTTAAATGGTTTCCATTTTAATAAGTGGCATGAATACATGCTTTTTTTTTTTTTTTTTTTTTGACTTCTCACATCCTTATGTGTTTGCAGTGCCATGTATTTTGCTGTAATAAATTAGCCTTGTATTTGCACTAAAAATATTTGCACTAAAAATATAAGCCACAATGCAAATTCAGTAATTCCAAACGGCTTTTTTTTTTTTCTTAGAAGAGTTTGTGATTTGTTGGTTGGTGTTCTTTTTGTTTGTTTGTTTGTTTGTTTGTTTGTTTTTAAACCACCCATTTTTCAACATAGATGTTGTAGCCATCAGGAAACATAAAAGGATACAAACCAAGTCTCATTTAAAGCTTTTGGAAAATCTAAGCTTTTCTTGCATTAATATTTTGGAACATCACTTTTTGGGAGGGAGAGCCAGCCTGGGGTTTTTTGTTGGTTTCATTTTGTGGTTTTTGGGGGTTTTTTTTGGTTTTTTTTCCTATGCTTTATTTCGTCTGGTTTAGGTCTTATTTTTCAGGGAGGGCTCATCATGCTGGGCAGATGTGATAAGAGGCTGATGGACACTGAGCAGGCTCAGGGGAATCTGAGAAAAAAGGCAGTTCTTGAAGTGCATGAGGTTTTGCCCTGGCTCTTTTTTTTTCAGATGATAAAAAAAAAAAAAAAAAAAGCTAGCAATGATCCAGAAACATGTAGCTGTGTCCCTCTGGAAACTGGGAACTGCTGATTGCAACAAATCTGTTTAAGGCTGGAAAATCTGCAGCTGGCAGAGGCAGCGCTGAGGCTCAGAGAGCTGCCCCTGAGGCTCCCCATCCACTGCTGAGTGATGCAGGGTTGGAGGGAGCGAGCACGTCCAGGTGTCACTCAGCCCCTCTTCCTCACAGCCAGCCACGCTTTAGTCTGCAAATCCATCCCTTAATATCAGCCACAAAACATATGCAGAGATGGGGAACGAGAGCAGCTAAATCTGGCCTGAAGAAAAGTGACAAAAATTACATATTGCACCCGAAGGAAGCCTGACACAACGCAAAGACAAACTGCAAATAAATGGTTGTAAACTCAAACCCATTTGTACAACCACATAAAAACCCCATTTCTCATGGTGTGAATCGTCGCTTCCCATCCTCCACCTCTCCAAACACTCCAAGGTTAAAGTGGGGTGGAGGGTTTGATGGAGATGAGCAGCTCTCAGCTGCTGGTGGGCGAGTTCCAGCCCGGCTCTCCCGCAGCCTCCCGCGAGGAGGTGACGTGAGGATAAACCGACGACGTGAGGGTAATGAAGCAAAAGGGACTGACCACAGCATGTTAATGTGTGCTGCTGCCACGGTGAGTGCTCCACACTGCCCATTCCTGGGGCTGTCACTGCCACTGACTCCGAGGCTTTGGTGAGGAGAAGCACTGTGTTTAAATTATTGCACTTGCTCTGAGCGCGAGGCCGTCGGAGTTTTCAATGAATCAAAGGCAAAGAATGCAGCTTATCCTAGACAGGGAGATTTCAACCCTTCAGAGAGATGAAAAAGCACTAATGCTGAGTGGCTGTGTGCACTTCCAGTAATTACTAAAGAATAAAGTCTGATATCAGTGGTATAGAAATGTTAGGCTATGTAAAACGTGCATTGAATGAAGGGAATTTTGGGGAGAGAAGGATCTGTATTCATGGCTTCATTTTAATTTGAAAAGCATTACTACTGGTGATGTAAATACACTGTCTCTCTGTTAAATAAAATAAAAAATGTGATGTTTCTCTAGAAATACTTAAACCCCCCCCCACACACACTTTTTTGAGTCAACCCAGGCCGTTCTCCAGTTCTACGATTCCGAGTTTAAATCTGGGAGCTTGCACTCTGGATTCTTTTTCCTGCCCTATAATAGCATCAGTTTGAAGTTTCCTCGACCGAATCATTAAAAAAATCTAGAAAAAAACCCTCCTGGCTCTGGATGCCATGAAACCCTGACAAGGCTGCCAGGTTCCACAGGAGCTCAGTGCCAACAAATTTGGTGGAAATCAATGAAGCCTGAAGATATTCACAACCCAGGAGAGGCAACAGGTGCCCAAAAACGGAGGTATTTACAGTTAGTGGGGCCATGTGGAAATGGATTCTCACACAGCCTCGAGTGGAAGTACCCCAGGGTCTGGATATGAGGGAAAATTTCTTCATGGAAAAGGTGGTCAAGCATTGGAATGGACTGCCCAGGGCAGTGGTGGAGTCCCCATCCCTGGAGGCATTTAAAAGCCCTGTGGATGGGGCACTTGGGGACATGGCTCAGTGGTGGGTTAAGTGCTGGACTCAGTCTTAGAGGGCTTTTCCAACCTTAGAATCTGTGATTCTGCAGAGGGGAAAGCACTGATTCAGAAGAGGTACCCTGACATATGTTGAGAATTTCACCTGATGAATTCAGTATCCCCTCCCCAGAAATGCCAGCAATATTGCGTTTATTTTTAAATTACGGCAAATATTTGGCGTTCTTGCCAGCGACATTTGAGCACTAATTAATTCTCTTTGCATCCCCTTGATGTGAGGATCATCTCCACCTTCTGCGTGGAGAATCAAGGTTTTAAAAGGTGAGGCCCAGGAGCCAGAAATCGATTTGGGCTGTCTGACATCTCCTGCTCCCCTCGTGGGACCGGAATTATAAATTAGCATCAGGGAGGGGATTCCTTCCCGCTGCTTTATTTGTGCTTCTGTGGTGTTTTTTCTTTTTTTTTTTCTTTTTTATTTTTACTGTCTCCCTGTCATTCAGCAGCGCTCAGGCATAAATTGCTTGCTCTGCCATTGCCAAGAGCGGAGCCTCCTGACACTCTGAGGTGTGAAAGTGCTGTTTGTTTGAGTGCAGGGCGGGGTGCCAGGCAGGTGGGTGGAGGCAGAAGCTGCCAAACACCCACAGGGTGATGGGGAAATGTCCTGGGAGGAAAAACCCCGAATCTTCCCTGTGTGGGGCTGACCCTCTTGTTTAGAGGTTGAAGGTGTCCCTGCCCACGTCAGGGGGTGGGAACAAGATGATATTTAAGGTCCATTCCACCCAAACTGTTCTACGGTTAAAGATTAATTTTTAAACAATCCTCCTCCACCCCCAACACACACAGATGCATAAAGAAATCGAGAACTTCTTCACTCCTGTTTGTTGCAAGACAGAGAAATCCCGTAGCAGGATGGATGGAGTTTCATTCTTTCTTTAATTCCTCTGGTATTTAGATCTGTTCACTCCGTTAGGACATCAGGGATGCTTTTTGAAGATGCCCATGAGAGACATTATTATTAGTTTATTATTTCATCTTCTTTTTCATTTCGCAAGGAGCAAGCAGCAGCAGCAGAACTCTGGAATGCCATAAAATCTCAGTGGTTTGATTTTTTTTTTTTTTTTTAAAGTAATATAAGGGGGAAAAAACACACCAAAAAACAGAACAACTACAAAGAAAAAAAAAAAACACAAAAAAACCCTAAGAAACAAACGAACAAAAAAGCCCAACGACAACAAAAAAGACAGAAAGCAGGAGTCTTGAATGAGTTAAAAATTACAAACACCCAAAAGTGAGAGGGGAAACGACTCACCCCAGGCTCACACAACAGCTTGGGGGCAACAGCAGTGAAAGAATGGAAAAATCCCAGTTCGTTGCCTTAGAGAGGGGGACCCCCATCCTTCCTGGGAATCTCTGGGAGCAGCTGGGGAATGAAAGTGACTCTCCCTGCCTGTGTCCTTGAAGATGGAGAGCAATGTTTGCAGCAGCAAGAGGGAGGGGAGCTTCCTCCTTGTAAAGGGAGACAGGTATCATCCTGCCCTCAGCTTGGCTGGATCCATGTGAGCAAAAAGCCTGTGGTGTACAGAAAGATCTGCTTTCAAGTGAATGTGTAGGACATGGCGAGAGGAACTGAGGTTATTTCAGAGCAGGATGCAGAAAACCTAAAGCCAAAGCTAAATCTTCCCTCAAAGCCTGCACTTTCAAGTTGCTGGGAGTGAGGCACGTTGAATACGCAGGAGACTGGAAAAGGAAGGAGTTTGCCAAGTTATGTAATGCAATTGGATGTTCTTGATCTAACTACTGACCTGGATCAAATCTGCAGCCAACTTGCTCTTACAGAAGTCAGCAGCTGGTTCTTGTATTGGCCTGGGACATGTAATGTTCATAACACACATTTTCCAGTGGAAAACTTAACGCAGAAATCAGAGGCCAAATATTCTTTTACAGATTTTATATATATATATATATATAGCTATACATTATAACTAAAAATATTCATTTTTATGCACCTCCATAGAGTTCTGTGACTTTTGGCATTTTGTGGAAGTGCCTGTGCTCGTCACAGGGTGTTCTGTGGAGGAGTTTGTGTCTTCTGATGTGAGGGTGTGACAGGAAGGGATGTGAGACTTTGCTGGGCTTATGGATCTGCTGCCAGACTGCCCACGTGGAGGGAAACTGGACTCCAAGCACAGAACCTTTTCCAGGACTACTCTCTGAAGAGTTTTTGTTAACTTCAGTGTGCCATGGCCATACACTTAGAAACAGTGCAGCTTTTACAAAGCATTACCTGCCAGATTTCTGCTGTGCATTGGTATCACTTTGCATTAAGCCAGCTCAGATTTATGGCTCAAATCTGAGAGCTCAGCTTAGCACAGCAACCTCCCAGTTTATCTGAGCTGTCAGTTAACCTGACCCATCTGTTTTATTTTACAGGTAGCAGCTTTAGCTCTTTGGAATTTTTTTTTTTTTTATTTCCTTTATCACAGAATCATAAGAGTCATAGAATGACAGAATGGTTTGGGTTGGAAGGGACCTCAAAGATCATCCAGTCCCACCCCCGACATGGGTAGGGACACCTTCCACTCTCCCAGGTTGCTCCAAGCCCCATCCAACCTGGCCTTGGCACTTCCAGGGATCCAGGGGCAGCCACAGCTTCTCTGGGAAGCCTCACCAACCTTACAGGGAAGAATTTCTAAAATGTAATCTAAACCTGTCCTCTTTCAGTTTAAAACTTTTCTTCTTTGCCCTGTCACTCCATGCCCTTGTCCAGACTCCCTCTCCAGCTCTCTTGTAGCCTGTTTAGGTACTGAAAGGCCAAATTATTTATTTTGTATTAATTTTCATTTACAGGAATAGATGTTTGTGTAGACTGCAGCCACCATGCCGGCTGGCTGGTCAAATTCCTCTCTGGTGTGAAATCATCACGCTTTGAAATGGTGAAAGTCTGTGACTTCTGTGTCCTCCCACTACCTCCCCAACTCAGCTTCTTTCAATCACCTCAGCTGTAGCAGCAACACTATCCCAACATCTTTGCACTGAAGTCAAAGCCATTACTCATTCTCCCGGGCAGTCATAACAATCCCAAAGAATCATTGTTGTAGATAAAAGGGCAAATGAATTTATGACAGCCAATTAAAGCACAATTAATAATTAAATGGAGATGTGAATTCTTAACATGAAGAGTGTTTTTTTTCTAGAATGAATGCTGGCATATGACTCCACATCTCAGTGGAGTCTGTGGCTAAGTATTAAATAACACAGCACATCAAAGGAGTGGTGTCACTCCACTGGAGTTAATGGAATATTACACTGGAGTCTGGTCCATTTTGCTCAGCTTTCCAAATAAAGGGCAGAGATTTTTAAGAGAACACATTAGATGTGAAAAACATGTAACATATTTATGGGGTGCTTTCGGTTTTGCTTCAGGCCCTGTCTCTACAGAGATGTCTCTGTTGAACCTCTGCTGGATTAAGGGTCATAAATGAAACAAAGAAAGAAAAGAGAGGCAAAATCAGAATATGCAATATGGTCAGACTTTCCTTCCTCAAGCATTTAACTGAGAGAGGCAGATCTACCCCATCCTAGAAGTGTTCCAGGCCAGGTTGGATGGGGCTTGGAGCAGCCTGGGATAGTGGAAGGTGTCCTTGCCCATGGCAGAGGGGTGGAATGAGATGGTCTTTAAGGTGCCTTTTTTACTCACATTTTCTAGGATACATCCAAGACAGAAGGTTGCACGTGGCATTTTGGCTCTAAAGGAGAGGAGAGGGGAGGAAGGAGACACACTGTGGGTTACAAAGCACAGACCCCAGGGGCCCAAGCTCCTGCTGCCTGGAAGAGAAATGCAAATACACCATTTTTACATGTGGCCATAGTTGAGTCCCTGCACACCAACGAGCACAGAAGGCACAAATCAGAGATTTTGGCAATATCCTCTGCCTGACCTTTTCTTATGGTAGGGAAACACCTACCAGTGGCATGGTTTGGGTTGTTTACTCTTCCCCAAAGCCTCACATTTCTAACATGCTGTTATTTCATTATTACCCTTTGTTTTTCTGCCTCCTGTTTATTTTTGAACAATTTCCCGCTTAAAACATTTTAAAATAACTATTTCTCTGCATGCAACTAGTCTGAAAGCACAGTCTCCTACCTCAGCCCATGTGGTTAGGAAGCCCTTAATAAAAATGCTTTCTCTCTTCTTCCTTCCTTCCTGTACAGAAACAACCCAAACAAACAAAAGCCTTTTTTTTTTTTTTGGGGGGGGAGGGGAGGAGGGAAAGCTGGCAACAGTTTTCAGAGCTCCCACTGTCATTTCTTCTTTGAGATCTTCAACTTGTTTGTTTAAATGTTCATGTCTTTAGGCCTTTCTTCCTGCTTTTATTGCTGGAAACCACGAGAGCTACTATTTGTTCCAGAAAGCAGATTTATTATTTCTTCTCTACCCCAACTACGACTTTCCTTCAATTTAAAGTAACAAACTCAATTTACTCTTTCAATATGCACTTTATCTCCTGTGACTTAGAGCCCCAAGCTGTGAAACAGCACATCTTTGGTGGCTTGTGGCAGTTGAAAATCAAAAGTAGAAGGCACTCTATAAAATTTAGGTGATGCATGCCCCAAAACAGCTGCAATCTCATCAGTTCCAGAGCATGGCCTGATGAGGGGAGCCAATATGCCATCACAAAATGTTATTAAAAAAAAAAAAGGGGGATAAATATGCGTTTTGCATTATACAATATCACATCTTGTCAGAACGGAGCCGGCTGGGGAATTTTTGGATGATAACAGTTGGGTGGTGGGTACCTGAAATTCTAATGAGTGCACAGTGGTAGGGAAAAGGGGCACCTTCACACACACAGATGTACACAACACCTGAAATCATTTGCCCAAATGAAGACTTCACCAGGGAGTGCATTTACCTAGTGAAAAAATTATCCCACCCAAATGAAATTATTTTTTCTTAGTTTTCCCCAAGAAAACTCCCAATACAGATTAACAACAGAAAAAAATCCAGGAAGGTGAATGCCCAGGATTACTTCTTCCTATCCCATTTGAACAAACAAGGAGGGGGAATTTGAATCCAGCCTCCCCACACCTCAGAGCAGAGCTCTAAACACCAGACTATTCTAGGGGAGGCAAGGGGTTGTTTTGTACTTGTAAATGAAAACACATTTGTAAAACTTCGGTTCTGTTCTGCATCAGATTGGAAAATACATTTTGAAGCCTGAATTTTCCACTAAACACAATTCTGGCCTTCTTGCTATTCTACTTCAGAGATCAGCATCTAAAATTGTGCAATGGTCTTTTGATTACCTGCAGAGTCTTGGTTCATCTGTATATGTAAAAAAGATAATTCGGGTCATTCGGTTGTAAATGGAAAGATGATTTCTGGCAGGCATTGAAATGCATGTGGGAATTTATTTATTTTCTACCCTGAATGAAGTTTTTCACGCTAACCATTCCTGCCCAGAACACAATCACAGCCAGTGGCAGCCAAGCGTTCACCACGCTGTTCTTTTGAGATACATATGATATGTATTACGATAAAGAAGAATAACCATTACAAGAAAGAAGAATACAAAGAAGGATTAGAGATAAGAAAGCCTCGGTAAGAGAGGCTTCTGTGCTGATTGATTTCTAAACTCACAGTGAAAGTGTTAAAAAAAACCCTCATGATAAAAGAAATTCTGCTTCTCATGAAAGCTTAGCGGTGCACAACAGCTTTGACAAGAAGAGTAAGGCAAATAATTTGAAACATTTAAGTGTCCCTGTGAGTATGTAGTGCTACAGATTGTAATGCCAAAGTTCTGGAAGTTACACTCACTCCTGATAATCTTTGTGATTTTTCCTTTCCACGTGAAGAATCATTTTAATATATAAACTCACCTTAGAGGAATAAGCCCATTTTTAACACCTGTTGGTTCTGTTGGGGCGGCCTTGGCACTGTTGGAATTTTACAAGGCATCAGCAGTTCTGTGAGTGTTTTCCACAGCAAGAGGTGATCAACACAAGAGGGAAATTGGTAGAATAGGCGGATGGTTAAATTAGGAGCCTTGGCAGGAGTGTCTCAGAGATTCATCCAGGTTTGCCAATGTTTTATCCACAGATTAAACAACAGTAAATGAATATATACTTCAAAAAAAGAGGAAGTGGGAGCCATTGTATCTGCACATGTGTGTGTGCAGGTGAGTTTGTGGATTTTCCCTTCATCATTTTGAATCCCCTGAGATGTTTTCTGTTGTGATGAGTCACCTGTGCATATCAGGATTTCTTCCTGTAACAGGGTATTTTCTCAGCCCTGTGTTTCCAGTTCTATTTGTCTTCTAAATTATTCTGCCTCACAACACTGGCTGCTGTGGAAATGCTGCAAATTCCCTGTACATTAACTGATCCTGCTTTTGATACACCTGGGAATAAAATGCCTTTTGATCAGATAAGAACACAGGAGACTGAGCTTACTGGGGCTCTGAGGTTTGTCTTCTCAGGGTTCAGGAGTCTGACAACATCCCATCTTCTCCTCACGTGGTGCTGGCAGAGCTTGGCACCAGAAGATCAGATACGACACCTGCAAAATTGCTCCTTGAGCTGCTTGTTCCTTACGTCCTTGCAGGATGGGTAACAGCACTGATTTCCAGCTTTACCTTTTTTATATTCTTTTGAAATTCTGTCCTCCTGGGAATCTTGGGTGCTGCCTCCAGCTCTGGGGTCCCCAGCACAGGAAGGGCATGGACATGCTGGAGCGAGGCCAGAGGAGGCACCAAGATGATCAGAGGGCTGGAGCAGCTCTGCTGGGAGGAGAGGCTGAGAGAATTGAGATTGTTCAGCCTGGAGAAGAGAAAGCTTCACAGTGAACTAATTGTGGCCTTCCAGTACCTGAAGGGAGCTGACAAGAAAGATGGAGAGAGACTGTTTACAAGAGCCTGGAGTGACAGGACAAGGAGGAATGACTTCATGCTGACAGAAACTAGGTCTAGATTGGATACTACAAAGAAATTCTTCCCTGTGAGGGTGGGGAGGCCCTGGCACAGGTTGCCCAGAGAAGCTGTGGCTGCCCCTGGATCCCTGGAAGTGTCCAAGGCCAGGTTGGACGGGATTGGAGCAACCTGGGATGGTGGAAGGTGTCCCTGCCCATGGCAGGGGGTTGGAATGAGAAGATCTTTAAGGTCTCTTCCTTCTCCCATAACCTGCCTCACCTAACTTTGGATCCCTTCCAAAAAGATCCCATCTTCCAGAGGTCTTTCAACCTGCCAGTAAACCGCAGTTAATCTCTCTCTGTCCCAGCTCCATCCTGTTTTTCCAGCCTGGACATATTCAGCTGCCATCAAGAAAGGACTGGCAGCCCTCTCCTCCACTGCCCAGCCTCTCAGTGTTTAAAACAGGCTGTAAAATGTACATGTGCTGGTAAGGGTAATTTGTACAAGGACAAATCAAGCATCCTTACCATCTGTCAGAGATGTAGATAACTGGACATGAGACAATAGGAAATCAGGCAAAGATGTGGAAAAAAATACAAAAAGGTGATTCAGTCCAACTCATGACTCCAGACTCACCAGGACCTTCCCTATAAATAACTATGAGGTTGTTTTCATTTCTTTTTCTGGAGTTGGACTCTGCTCCCACAGGCCTGTATGTGTGTTTCCCACAGTATCTCAGACCAAATAAAGCATGATTTTAATGAGAAGCAAACTGGTATGTGCCAGCAGCCCCAGCTGCAGTCAATTCAAGATACCCAGGGAGGAGACAGTGATGCAAGAAAGAGAATTCAGCCATTCCCATCAAGGAGAGGAGTCACACCTGGGTAGGGTCTGAGTAGGGTGAGGAAGAGGAGGATCTGTGTCTTCTTTCTTTTTGTCTACACATTTTCACTAGGAAAAATTCATATTCAACTTCTCTTTGCTTTGCCTGCACCCAAAGCACTCATGGGTAAGGGTCTGTTTTCTATCTCGTATTTGCCGTTATAAAATTTATAAATTACTCTGCTCTTTCAGCATTTTCTCCCTCTGAATTTTGAGCCCTGAGTCTGAGGAAATTAGGACCATACGGTTGAAAATATCAGTAACTGCAGTTGATTTTTCTGCCTTTAAATGATGTCTTAAACCTCATAACATGCCATATGCAGTAAGCAAATATAGTTTCAACAGAGCTTGGCTGAGGCAACCATCCAGTACTATCCTATAAGTGTATCCCTATCTAAAAAGTAAATAAAACTGCATTCAGTCTGGGGAGAAGGAAGAAGAGCTTAAGTTAAGAAGGATTTTAAAGCTGTTTCTTCTTTGAAGTGGTTTTATTGCAAATCATCCTGCAGTGTAAAACTCAGCATAAAAACTCATGTCTTCCTCTCAGATCACCAATAATTCACAGAGTCAAAAAGCAGACTTTTTACATCATTTAAGTACTGCCATGTGATGGGAAGCTTCATAATCCATGGATGGTATCAGCTCATCCTTTCAGGTCAGGCCCACAGACTAGTTTGGATAACCATGTAATTTGGAGCGAGCCATGTCCACTTGGCACATGTTCATTCCCATCATGGACTGGCTTTGGAGCAGCTCCTGCACAATATATTTGGAGGACCAGTGTCATTCCATCATGAAAATGCTTAAAACACGCTCTGTGAACTGAATATTTCACCCTGCAGGTCTGTTCTTACAGTATTACATTACTTGGCAGTGAAGCAATGACCACAGAAAGCCACAACTGGAGAGGAACTGCGGTCTTTCCATTAGCAAGATCACCTCCAGATGGATGGGGGCAGTGCCAGGACCTGAATGCCAAAATCCTCAATGCCATTTCCTGTTCTCAGCTAATGGAATGCATCCTCACCAACTCTTCATAAAAGATGGAACATTATTTGAATTTCTCTGCTCGTTCTCAGCAGGGTTGATGGCTTGCAGTTGTCCTCTAGCTGCACCCCTCAGTGCAGCTTTCCTTTATCTTACACGCTGTGATTATGAAAACTGGCTGTGTGGCACACTGTGAATCGTGCTGTGATTTACTTTGAAGAGGTCAGCTTAAGAAATTCCCTGAGAGGAATTTTATTAGATGCAAACAGCACCAGGGCTGAATTAAAATGCAGCCTCGGTAGTCTTCTATCCATTTCATCAATATCATTATATTCCTCCCTCTGTTTCGCTGTTATAAACTGATTGGAGGTGTTTTTGGCTTTAAAGTGGATGGGTCAAAAGAAGTTGTCTAAAAACACAAGGTCAACTGTGCTCCACTGGAAATTATAATAAATAGTTGCAAAGCCTCAGTTGCACTCTGTGATAAGTGGTCAGGATGGATGGAGGGTGTAATACAAGGGCAGATGTGGAAAGTATCATTTAGTAATCACTCAGCCCAGAGGTTTGCTGCATTTTTACCAGGGGGCACGAAATGATGAAGCCACCAGATAATGAAATAACCATTTCCCTCCTTATTTGAGCCAGACCTTCCTAAAGCACAGGTCTGTGCATGTCTTCCCTGGCTAAACAGAATAAATCCTAAGTATTGATGTGCCACACAGTGCAGAACAAACTCCCGGTGCTCCCTTGAGCTCTGGCTGTTGTACCCGATTTCATCGACCACCTTCTGCTTGGAGACAAGACCCTTAACCAGACGTTTTGGATCAATCCTGTGGAGTGTGTGTGAGCTATCAGATTTTGTAGAGGAAGAAATTCTTCCCTGTGAGGGTGGGGAGGCCCTGGCACAGGTTGCCCAGAGAAGCTGTGGCTTCCCCAGCCCTGGAAGTGTCCAAGTCCAGGTTGGACGGGGTTTGGAGCAACCTGGGCTGGTGGAAGGTGTCCCTGCCCATGGCAGGGGGTTGGAAGTAGATGGTCTTTAAGGTCCCTTCCAACACAAACCATCCTGTGATTCTGAGAATATTCATGTCTGATTTAAATGTATTGAGGGAATCCCTGTCTCATGTCCAGGGTAGCCAGGGAAGTGTTACCTGATAGAAAAGGTGTATATAAATGATGCCAAAACCAGTGCAGCAGGCAGTCAGTAAATTTGCTGTTCTGTACCAGGAACTGATGCCTTTTTCCAATCTCCATGCGCTCTTAACAACACTATTTGTTTTTATTGTTACTAAGGAAACTGCAGAGCTAATAAATAACAAAAACCTACCCACAGTTTTGCCTGAGCTGCCATCTCTAACCATGCCACTCCAAAATGGTTTATGGAAATCAAAGATTGACTTGAAGCATCTGGTAATTTCCACTTGTGGAGACGGAGATGGGGAGTGGGAACGCAGCACTTCCCGACATGTCAGGGAAATCCTGGCAACCTGCCTGCAGATCTGGCGGCACGAAGATGAAGACACCTGGCAGGAGGAGAGAATCAGGAAGTATTTTTAGGATTGATGAGTTTCTGCTTGGGAAGTAGAGTGGTAGTACAGCATGGAATGAGTAAATGCTCCTGCACACACAAGTATTTTGGCAGAGTTCTATACATGCCACCTACACATATGACTGACTATACGTAGTCCTAGTTCTACTCATGCAGAAAATAATTAGGGGTCTACTAAAATGATAATAAGTAAGTAAATAAGTAAAATAAATAAGTAAATAAATAAGTAAAGTAAAAATAGTAAAAAAAGTATTTTCTGAATTCTACCTGTTTCTGTTTCTTGAATTATCCATGTTATGACTTCTTTGGGAAATGCTATTTGCATCCATGGCTTAATATTTTCTATGGCTCATTAGTCAACATTTGATTGTAATGATTCTGTATTCAAAGACTCGGTGGTGGTGCTCGAAGACATCATTTTGCATGCTTAAAATCACTTCTTAGATGACTGCAAATAGTAAAATTAGGTTTCTAATGAGGTTGTTATCAGTTTCCAGGTTGATTTTCAAAATTCTGCTGCTACAGTTTTCTGTGAGAATGGGAATTATTGAAAAGAAAATACCATAGTGATTTAAAAGCACTTTAAAATAAAATATTCATGCAATCTTCCCCTGTTACTGGCCCAATTTATAAAGAAGAGGCCCCAGTTCCCTTTTTTTTTTCACTTGCAATGCCTAAGCCAAGGTATTTCAAGGTATATGATTAATTGATTTTAGCTTTGTTAAAACCTGTACTAAACCAGAGCTTTATGTCAGAAAGGTAGCACTAAAAGTCAGTGAAACGTTGTCATTTGAATCCCTCTAAAGATATAATTGTATATCATCTGCATATAATTAGAAGCAGGTGCACTCTCAGGAACAAAGAGGTAACACTA
Source organism: Empidonax traillii (assembly GCF_003031625.1). Taxonomy (NCBI): domain Eukaryota; kingdom Metazoa; phylum Chordata; class Aves; order Passeriformes; family Tyrannidae; genus Empidonax; species Empidonax traillii. The sequence goes on from NW_020956500.1 coordinate 67,035, forward strand.
AAAATTCAGTAAAACAGAAGTCTGAGATACACAGAGCACTTACAGAAGATAATTAATCATCCTGGGACACCATAAAGAAAAATTAAATGGGGTATCTGATAGAACATGTTTGGGAAGTTCATTTGCAAATTTCCCTGAATGACTTAAAAACCGCGAAAATGCCAAGAATGGAGGTGATACATTAAATGAGATGCACATACAGTAAACTGGGGGTGGGTAGAGAGTTTATCCCTGTGAAAATGCAAAACTTTAACGTCTCTGCATCACACCCTGCAGTGTTGACAGGATGCCAGTGCCCTGGCAGGGCACCTACTCTGGCTGTGGTTAGAAAATTGGGGTTCTGCGTTTACAAACAAGAGCCCAGCTCTTGCCATCACACTTGCCCTGGCAGTTCCTTACCACACTCTGATCCTTTTCATTTTACATCTCAGTATTTCCTTCCTTGACCCCAAATCCATTCATATCAAGGGGAATTTTTCCATCAGCGGGCATTAGATCGTATCCTAATTTATCCCTTCCAAGGAAAGTGAGCCTAGACCTGCCTAACTGCTGTAAAATCAGCATTCAGAAACATTCATTTAGCCTCAGAATGGTTGTTCAATTCAGCCAAGCCTCTGTCCTTTTTTATTAGTAAGCTGTATAATCAGGTATTTGCCCAACAAGCAGCTGTTCTGCACCTGTATTGTTATGTGCCCAATATTAAACTATTGTTATTTTTCATTCATTATTCATTTTCCTCCTATGAGACACCACTGGTTTTATTTGTTGTGGGTTTTTTTTGGTTGTGTTTTTTTTTTTTTTTTTTTTTTTTTTTTTTTTTTTTTTTTTTTTTTTTTTTTTTTTTTTACAAAACCACCATTTCTAAAGAAGTCTTCTTTTTCCCTTTGCCCAGTATTTTGCAGTCACTGACTTTTGAAACAGAAAACAAAAAATAGGCACACCAGTATTTTTGGCTATTTATTTTTCCCTATCTTTCTTTCCCCCACGGCTTTTAATAGATAATAGCAAAGTGAAAACCTGAATACATTTTATTTGGCCAATAAAGGAAATGAGTGTTCCAAATGAATTATGACCATTTCATTTTGAATCATCCCCCACTTTCATATTTCAGGCATCTATTCAAAGGAAGAAGAATAACACATCTCATTCAGAAATAGCAACCCCCCTGCCTCCCAAAATCTAAATAAATAGTGCACGAACACATCATGATCTGCAATGTGTGTGCTTAAATTAGTCATTGAATAATTCCAAACAAGGAATAAGTATGCAAGAAAATCAGTGTGATTTGCAAATTATTTGAGAACAGAAAAGGAGCAGCCAAATACACGGGGTAAGTGATTAATTGCAATTAGAATTTGGGCTTCTGACCATGCAGAGCCAATTTCCCACTGATCTGATCTTGGTGAAAATAGGTTTTGGTCCATGTTAATGAAGTCTCTCCTCAAATCAATTGATTTTTGTTCTCCTAAGGAAAATACCTGTTTCACTTCAGCAATAAACACTGTCCCCATTACCTAAAGAGCTTCACAGAAATTACCTATTATTTCAGTTAAAATTGTCACACTCAGAAGTGAGAAAATAACACGGTTGTACCCGGTGCTGTGTTTGACAAAAGTACTTGGATCTCTGGTAGGCACAACACAGACAGGCACGACAGCATCAAATACCCCCAGGAGATGCATATTGATGGATTTATTTCATTCAAACAAAAAGTTTTGCATCAGCACACTCAAAGATGCGTATTTATAACAACCTCTTTCTCCGTTAGTGTAGCAAACCAGTAGCAGGAGTTGACTTTTCAAGAAAATCTATACTTTTTGTAGGTGGCTCGACAGGGTCAGCCCTTTGTACCAAGCTCCTGGGTCCTGTTCCAGGTAAAGGTGTCAAAAGTTTTTGGTCAGGACCAATCTAAGGGCACCAAATCTGAATGCACCAAAATTGCTCCAAAATTTCCCTTCAAAAAAACCCAATCCAGTGATATTTCCACCTTATTTGCCTCACTGCTCAGTCTCTGAAAAATCATGCAGGAGTTTTGACATGAATTTTTGAGTGCGCGTGGGGCAAAGGAGACTCACAGGTCTGGGAGGAGGAACACTGGAAATTGCTAATGTTAAATTCCTCACTGTGAGCAAATGTAAATGAAAGAAGCAGAAAAAAAACCCAAAGGAAATGGTGCTTGTTCAGAAGCAGAAAGTTACTGATTTTCCATCTTCAAAAATGATAGATTTTTTTTGTAACAAGTTAAAGGTAGAGTATTTTCACAATTTTGGATCAAGGAATTAACAATCTGAAGATATATTAGTTTTCCAAGTAGTTATGAGATAGTTACTGAAGCACAGAAGCCATCCAGGCGATGATCTATCCAGGAACTGAGCCCAACACCACTTCAACCTGACGATTTTTGTTGCCCCAGAACTGGGAGACTTGGTGGAGTTCTCAAAAGAAGCACAAAAGGGAAAAGTGCATTTAAAAAAAACCCCACATTTTCTCAAATAATTTTGCAGAGGAAAAAGATTATGTGGCTAAAAGCGAAGTGCACTGAAGCAATTTACTGCAAAGCACAATATTGCAGAGCTCTGATGAGTGTCACGGACAGTCAGACTTGTAGTAAATAAATGTTATTCGGCTGCCACAATTACAGCATCTTCCTGTTTTCAGGCTGGTTGAGCCATCTGGCACGGGCAACCAGATAAAAGTTATGCAATTATTAAAACAAGCTAAATTAAATTAACTTAAATTAATCACAGCGTACAAAAATAACTGGCCAGAAGCACCGAGTCGCAGTTGTTTTGAACACGACGACCTATTTTTCCGGTTTTCCTGGGCTTTCTCTAATTAGGGGGATAACATGTTCTCTTTGAAACCAGTGGCAAAAGTCCAGTTGAGTGAAAAGAGAGATGTGCACGGGGTGATATTTCCCTTGTACGCCATCAGGGTAACGTGCACATTAAACAACACGCTCATACAGCACCTAATGAAGGGTACAGATGGTTTCTTTATTACTGTATTTTGACCTGCCGTGTAGGATATGAAGGCTACACAAGTTGTAATTCAAAATCACACATTCCATCAAGTGGTTTCCCACGCTGTTTTGGGAAGATCCAAAAGACCTTTTCGTTCCCTTAAAGTTTATGCCCTTCAGAGCACTCATAAATAGGTATTTTTTATTTGGATGTTTCTGAAATTGTTGTCTAAATGTTTTATTTGACACAAATGTGGGGGTTTCACCGCTGATTCAGCCAATCTTTTGGTGACAATGTGTTTAAGAAACAGTGTAAAAAATGACTAACTGAAAATGGCTTGGTTTAAAGTGCTGAAGAAATTGGGAAGGCGTTCAACTAACAGCCTCCCAGAGCTGCTAGGAATGGGAGCTGTTGAGAAGGAGAATCCCAAGGAGGAGAATCCTGAAGAGTTTATTTCTGTATTTACCAAATCTGCTTGGCAGTACATGGAGGGAAAAGGCATCATCCTGCCTACTGCTTGGTCAGAGGCAGCCTGGCTCCAGGTTTAGGAGGAATCAGTGTCCTACTGATTCAGTGGGATGTTTTCCATATGTGAGGCTCCTGATTAATTCCTGAAACCCAGCAGTGGATGCACTGAGGACAGAAGGGTTGTAGCTTCCACAGCTCAAGTCAGGAGCATCCCCAGCTTTAGCTTGAGTGTCCCCAAATGTTTTCCTGCATCTAAAAAACCAATAAAGGCCACCGAGAAAGGATGTGCAGACCCTCCTAGAGCACAGACAAAAGCTCCCTTTGAATTCTATTTGTCTTTCAGCTTTTTTCTTCTCTTTTGCCATTTTCCTCTGGTTAAATTTGCTTTAGGCAAAGCTTTTTACAGAAGTTCTTCAAATCTGTAACTGAACTGCATAAAGATCAAGCTCAACTAGTTTAATGCATTGGATTGGAATCCACAGTGCAGAGAAGAGGTACTGGTTATTTGAGTTTATGTTCCTGATGTGAGGTCCCCCACCAGGCAGAACCATCTCTCACGTATTGAAAGGGATTATTTTGGATGCAGAGGAAATCTGTACTAAATACTGACAAGTCTTTTGTTCAGAAATGCTCATGGAGGAGGTGGAAGCTGTTTTAAAACAAATCATTTCTCCTAAGCGAGGTCCATACTTCTCTGAATAAAGCAGAGTCAGGGACACACCCGGGGAAGGCCAACAGATATCATCTACCTAGACTTCTATAAGGCCTTTGATATGTGACATCCTTCTTCCAAATGGGAGAGACATCCAAATTTGATGGATGGACTGGTCAGTGGATAAGGAAATGGGTGGATGGGCACAACCAGGCAGTTGTGGTCTGTGGCTCCATGTCCGGGTGGAGGTCAGGGACAAGTGGTGTCCCCCAGGGATCTGCTTTGGGAATGGGGCTCTTCAGTGTCTTTATCAGGGACACACAGTGGGATGGAGTTCCCACCCCCAGTGAATTCCCAGGTGACATGAAGCTGAGTGGTGCAGTCCAGGACGGGGCCACCCAGAGGGAACCTGGATAAGCTTGAGAACTGGGCCCAGGAGAACCCCAAGAGGTTCAACATGAACCTTGGCTGGGGCAATCCCAACTCTGGGATCCTCAGCACAAGTCTGGAACTGTTAGAGAGGGTCCAGAGGAGGCCATGGAAGTGCTCCAAGCCTTGGAGCCCCTCTGCTCTGGAGCCAGGCTGGGAGAGCTGGGGGGGTTCCCCTGGAGAAGAGAAGGATCCAGGGAGACCTGAGAGCCCCTGGCAGGGCCTAAAGGGGCTCCAGAAGAGCTGGAGAGGGACTGCACAATGTCCTGGAGGGACAGGACAATGGGAAATGGCTTCAAAGTGCCAGAGGGCAGGGATAGATGGGATATTGGGAAGAAATCCTTCCTTGTGAGGGTGGTGAGACCCTGGCACAGGTTGGGCAGAGAAGCTGTGGCTGCCCCATCCCTGGAAGTGTCCAAGGCCAGGTTGGACAGGGCTTGGAGCAACCTGGGATAGTGGGAGGTGTCCCTGCCCATGGCAGGGGCTGGACTTGGATGGGCTTGAAGGTTTCTCTCAACCCAAACCACTCTGTGATTCCACGGTTCTATATTTATCACTGTTTCATGGGTGTTTTTTTTAGTTTTCTTAAATAGGAAGTGGTAAAAATGCACTCAGTGAAAAGCTCTGTCTAAAAATCGAGCCTAGAATTGCTGTTCATCATTAACCTAACAAAATTAAAATGCAGAGGTGCTAACAGCTGTAGAGAAACCCAGCTGTGGAATATGTGACTTGGACCAGTATGAAATAAAATGTTAGACAGAGGGGATTCTATAGCTGTAATTAGATTTTAAGCATAAGTAGCTGCAACTTTATAAATTTCTTCCCCTTCCAAATTGCAGAGAAACTCTTTGGAGTAAAGCTGATCATCTGCATACTTTCAGTCTAAGGAAATGAAAATGAATAAATTATTCTCCCGAAACGACACAGGCCTTTACAATAGGAATCTTATCTCTAATAGCATTGTTATTACCATTATAATTGTTACAATAATTTTCCTTTTAAAGTCTCATAAGTCTTTTTCTCATATGAGCATTTAATTCAGATTCTCTTTCAAGTAAATCATTCTTCTTATGTCTGGGCTTCAGTAGACTTGCCTAAAATCTTTTCTTTTGTAAGTTCTCCCTTTCTGAGCATGTTATTGATCCTTTAAGGTACCATGGTTATCTATCTGGGAGAGGGATGAGGAGTCTGGAGGTGTAATCCTATTCTTGGCCTTCTCATTTGAGATTTGTGAAATTTAGCAAAGCACCTTAGAAAAAAATAAAGAAGTCTCAATAGTGAAACAGGACATTGGCCCTCAGGTGTCTTCTTTAAGTCAGTGAGTTCTGCACAAGGAATGGAATAAATGTAAGGTTAACTCATTTTTTTTTACAAATAAGGTTTCAGATCTTCAGCTGAAAGTCCTTAAAAGTGGTAATTTTTTTTTTTTTTATTCCAGCATCTCTGTATGCATGATGCTGCTGAACAATCAAATGCTGCAGCCTTTCATATTTCCTTATGTTGCTCGCTCCATCAGGATTACAGTTATTTTAAAATATACATGAAAGGCAGCAGTTATTAGCAAAAGCCTCAGAGATTCATATTGACAGCGAGGATCAGAGGGTTCAAATCAGCTATTTGGAGATGTCTGGATAAAAAAACCACCCGCCAGACACGCCAAGTGCTGCTGTGTGGATACAAGGGAGCATCATGTCAGCTATCTGCATTTGTAGGGTAATAAAACCTGTGCACAAATACCTGATTTATATGCATAGTGTGGGGTTTGGGCACGTCAAAAACAGCAAGGGCAAATATCTGTGAACAATTGCATTTGCCTCACTTGGAAAAGCTGCTGTCAGGGTCAGTGTGTATATTCCAAGGAGGAACCATCTCCCTCCTCCCTCCTGGGTGATTATGCTGTAGTGACCAGCTTAGCTCACGGTGAAAGCAGATGAACATTTAGGAAGGGGCAAGACAGAGGAGTTCCCATCATATGATTAATCAGACAAATGAGGTATTTGGAGAGAACTGTTTGCATGCAGCTGAGTTTTCTAAAATGGAATGAAGTAATCGCATTATGAAAATAATCAGCTGCTCTGCATTCTGATCATTAGATGCTGATGATATAATTGTGTTATAATGAAAAGCATTCTGGTGATTATTCCACAGAGAACTTCTCTGTAGATAATATTCAAATTTACTTTATTTTGGCGTCGTTTCAAAGAAGCTGCAAGTACAATGTAAACAGCTGGACGGTGAGGTAATGTTATTAGAACTTCTGAAGCGTGCCCCTGTTTTTAAACTATAATCTTGCAAAAGTTCTTTGAGTTTATCTGCATAAAGCCAACTGAACTTGTTTGCGTTTTATGGTGGCTCATTAAATAACTTTGTTCTGTATTTCCAGTGGGAACCAGCAGTTTTTGTGTGGGTTTTTTTTTTCCTGAATAATTAATTAGAAACCATCCCAAAGAAATACAGAATCAATTCTCTCATATCCTGAATGATATTTTATCACTTTCTCTCTTCTGCTGATTCTCCACAACAAATGTCAATAGCATGTACAACTGTTAGGTTACATTTATGACCTTTTGCAAGGTATAACACTGGTCTGATCTTCCTCCATCAGTAACTTCCCTACTCTTTCAAACCCAGCATCCAATATTTTCTCAAGTTAATCATCGATCTCCAAGGTATGTGCTCAGTATATAAATTGGAATTGCCTTCCCACTTTTTTGACAGAAGTCAATCCACTGGGTTTTGATGGAACAAATAGCTCTATGCAGAAATCTGTTTTCCTACCGAATTTCTGGCAAGGTATGGGTAAATTAATCTCCCAGACAAATAAGAAATCCAAGTTATTTTGCTGTCTAGTTAAAAGTTGTGTATTTTTCTGCTATTGCTACAGTATTTGAATGCACCTTGAACAGTAAAACGTAGTTTTATGCTCTGCTGACTATTTTGCTTTCAGGGAAATGTCTGGGCTACAACATGGGCTAATCTTTGACTGGTAACAAGCTCTTTGTTTTCTACTCACAGTTTCTTCATTATCCTTCCCCAGACAAATGTGTAACTGCAGTCCTGTTTGATGGGGAATATGGGCAGGTAAGCAGAAGGGAATATTGTGCTACTCAGTAAGACCCATTAGTTTCCCTTTGCTACAAACAACCATTTCCAGGCTCAGAATTTCCCGGCTGATTTAAGTCCCCTCCCTGCTGTTTTACCCATGGCTGGTTTTTGAATTTGTTCTTTAATGCAAAGAGAAAAAATTGCCAATTCAGTGCGGTGTGGGGCCAGCCAAGTCGAGTAGCAGGAATGGTAGAGTGGGTGGGAAGGGAAATATTAAGGATTGAACAGGGGATGCTGAGATCTTGACCTCAAATGTCCTGCTGTTTTGAAAATGTCATGCTAATGACAAAGTTGTTGGGCTGAAGTTATCCTGAACTCTTCCAGAACTTTTTTTTTTTCTTGCAGTGAACAGATTTGAATAGCTGAGATTGAACTATTTGTGTTTTGCTGTGCTCCCCTGGTCAGGATGAGCTTGTTCCACCATTTACTTAGTCCTGTAGAATAATCAACTGCCTGTAACTCTGAGTGACCAAGATCAGCTCCCCCATCTTCTCAGGACTTCAAAAAAACACGTTCACATCTTCAACCACCCCACACCTGTGATGTGCTGAATCAAGGAAGAGGGCTGGGATAAAATGCTCTGCTTCATTTGATTATGTTTTAGCAGGGGAAGTAAAAGCCCACACCTCTCATTGACTCTAATTAGAACAGCCCATAATTGGCAGTGCTGAAAATAGAACACTAATAAACACAGATGTTTCTTGTTGTCTTGGAAATTTAAAAGGGGTGGTGGGGGGTGTAAAGAAGGCAGCCCCAGAATTTGGAAGGGATCTGTAAAGTTCTAGAAGGTGTTTAGTTGCCTAATTCTAAATTGGCTTAGCAAATCTTAAGCACCTGTAGCTTATATCTGTGAGTATATATATATATATATATATATGTATATATATTTGTCTATAATTATGTTTGTCTATTTTATTTATTTATATATAAATATTTATTTGTCTATGATTACTTAAAACAATAACCACATTTTAGACCTCTAGAGCCAGAAGTCCATTTTCTGCTTTAACTATTAAGTGCCAGCTGGAAAGAGGTAGAAAAAGCCAACAGGACAGGAAAATATTGCTGTCCTCCAGCCTTTGCTGTTCAGCCAACACAGGGAACTTCTGCAGAGTCCAAAAGCACTAAAATTGGAGTTGACATATCTTAGTCTATTGGCCTGTGAAGTTGATTGCTGACTTGCTTTTCCTGTCTTTCATGCTGGAAGGGTCTCCAAATGCCATTGTTATACCAAAGTGCTGTAACAAGGAGTAACGACCCTGACTTCCTTGTTATTATTATGTTTGGGTTTTTTTTACAGGGAGCCGGATTTTTCATCTAACTGCGATTGCAAGTTTTTTGAGATGCTGCTTTTTTCAGTGCTTTTTATTTTACCGCGGTAATCAAAGAGAAAAATCATTTCTTTGACATGTTATGTGACTCCAACAGAGAAATACCAGAGGGAGGCTTCAGGAATTGCTGGCTGAGTATTGTACTGGCAGCAAAAAGGAAAGATTGGGATAATTCCTGAGCTTTCAATGGGTTGTGCCATCCCCAGATATTGCTGAGTCGCTGAGGCCGTAGAACTTCCACCTGGAACTCATAAAAATGTTGGGGGCAAGCAGCATTTCTGTCTAAATTTTACCACTTTGAAGCATGCACTGAATTAACTGCTTTTATTTCCTATTTAAATGCTGCCATGGAGAAAATCACTATATATATGGTAAAATATATATATATATATATCACTGGATATACCTTCAAGGTCTTTTCCAGGGTATGTAGGATACAAATGGAAGCTCTGGATCTGTGGTTCTTGTGGGAAAAAAAAAAAAAAAAGGAAATTCACCTTTTGCACCTTTGCACTGGTTTATAAATTTATTTGCTAAATAACATAAACTAGAAGTTTTCATCACATGTTGGGTATCAATATTGTCCCCCCTTGACATCTTTGCATTGAACACCAGAATTAGATCTGTGAGTGTCAGAGTGAGATAGTAAAAGTGTGACGTGGAAAAGGCTTGGGAACCATCCCTGCTGCTCTTATTGGATGTGGTATTTAATCAGACAGACAGGTTATAATCATCAATTGCATGAATGAACAAGTCCCCAGAGGAACTATAGCAGGACATCTCTGTATCTTAAGCATTTTAAGACCAGATCTCTGCCAACAGTCCCAGTATATATAATTATTACATGTACTGCCATAGCAGTAATATTAAATTATCATTAATATTTAAAATAGTACTAAAATACAAAATATTAAACCCCAACACATCAATCAAGCCAGCTTCTTTTTTTTTTTTTTTTCTCCCATGCCCACTGTGCTTAGGAAATGGTAAGTATCATTTAAAAAAAAAAAAAAAAATCTTAACTATTCTTACCCCTAATTCCCACAGTTTAAACATTCTGCAGAGCAGGGTGTTGGGAACAGATGGACTGTTACAGTGTGTGCCATGAATACCTACGAAGAATGGAGTGTATTTTGTATCAATATTGTGATTGGGAAATAAAAATCCTTGTGAAGCGTCACTCCTGAGAGTAAGCAGGATAGTCTGGTGGTGGTAACTGGTGGAGTGGTGGGGAACAGCAAAAACAATCATTCCATGGAATGGAATAACTCCCTGCAACAGCTCCATTTACATAGGCAGGCAATTCTGATTTGTAAATAGCACACAAGCTAAATTAAGGGAAATATTAATGGCTCACAGATCAAAACTTTGCAGGAGAAATTTTTAGCACTTGCTGTGCTTTTGCAGCCGATCTAAATAAGGTGCTGGTGGAAGTTTTGAATTATCTGTAGTAAAGACATTTTTTGGGAAGCCTTTGCAATTCATACTAATCTTTCTCATAATGCATCATATATGTCCTTGGTATCTGCCATAATGTTATGATTTCCTCTGGTAATTACAGCTCTGACTTCTGTGTCGTGACTTTCCATATCAAAAAGCTTAATATTTCACATCCCATATTATGCTCCCCTGGTAAAAGCAGTTTTCTACTGATTCTGGATTTTCATTAGGTGTCCCACCACTACTGAATAGGGTCTGTAATGGCCCATTTCCTCCTGTGCCCAGCCCTAGCTTAAAAGCAACCATTTTTAACTTTTTAATGTGCATCTTGCTCAGAGCCGAAACATTTTGCTTAGGGGCAAATTCTGATCTTCATTGACCGTCTTCACTGAGCTCAGAGGGTTGTGACCAGTGGCACAGAGCCCAGTTGGACTAAATGCTCTTCAGAGGTTCCTTCCAACCCCAACCATTCTGTGATTCTCTGAAAAATCCCACAATAAAGATCACACCAGCAAAGCCAGGATTTGTCTGCAGCTGTTCGTACCTCATTTCATCTGGAAAAGTGGGCTAGATCTGTGCTTGGGTGCTTTGGTATGCCCTTCCAAGAAGCTGATAACCTTTCTACAAACGCCCTTCCTGAAAGGAAACAATCAGCAGAATGAGAATTAAAATGAGTCAAAGCAGAAAATTAATCAGCCAGGAGGCGTTAATGGATTAACTCCTTTCCAGGCTGTGTCCCTTCCAGCACCCCTCCACCTTTCCAAGGACAGGGCAAGCAGGAGAACAGCCTTCTACCCTGGAGATATGCCTAGCAAGAGAGGAGCTCAGCTGGTGAGAAAAGTGAGCCCAGTCTTCTGCACCATTTGCTGAACAAACGATCATTTAATCTCCAATTAAACAGGTCACTTATGCAAATGCTAAACTGACCTCTAACGCTTCTTTCTCTGACATCTGAAACAAAGTGCTCAGAAGCTTTAGCTCCTTCAGGCTCTTCTATTTTATTATGATTTCTGCATTAAAATCAAAGATTACCTTATATAATAGAGAATCTGACTCACTCTTACAACTCTCTTGAATGCTTCTGCAAACCCCAGGATTGCTAATGTTTAAATCAACGGGAAACAAAATTAGTTCCATCGCTCTTTTCTTCAGGAACTCAGACACTAAAAAAGAAAATCACACAATAAAATTGCTTCCCGCTCCTAAATCCTGTGCTGTGTCACAAGCTAAATAATTCAAAATTCCCACAAAGTCTCTGTGTTCTTGGAGGAGGTAATCTGTCAGGTTGTTGTATCGTGTTTGCAGGTTAAATATTCACTAATGGTTTATTAGCACATATATTGTAGATGATCAACTTCGATTAATGTCCAAGTGCTACAAAGTTTCTCATGTTTAATAAATATTTTCAGTACTCCCTTATTGCTTTATCAACATAAATTACAATAACTGTCTAATAATTGTAAATCAATATAAACCCTGCAGTAAATCATGCTGTAACAGAGGGTTGTTAAGAAGGGAAATCACAGAATCATTTAGGCTGGAAAAGCCCTCTAAGATCATCAAGTCCAACCATTCCCCCAGCACTGCCAAGGCCACCACTAACCCATGTCCCCAAGTGCCACATCCACACAGCTTTTAAACACCTCCAGGGAGTCTTGTGATGTCATCTACCACATAGTTTTCCTGCTGCACAATAGCTCTTGTTTCTTGCCCATGACAATCCAATTCAATGTCAATTCAAACTTCTCTTTCATTTCTTTTTTATGCTTTCTTTGCTGATTTTCCCTGGTTTTCCCCTGAAACCTCAACCATGCTAGGACAGTATATTGGTTCAATCACCTCACTTGGGCACAATTTTTTATCTTGCTTCAAGTCAGGAAGACAAGGATCGTGCTCTTTTATTTTACTACAGGCTGAAGAAACCAAGTGTGATTCTTGACGTCTTGATTTCTCTTATATTTATTTAATTGACACTTTTGCATGCCCTGAAAACAACCTACCCTGGTACGTGTCCCTGGAACAGCCCAAACTGCAGAGCCTCGGTTTCAGCAGAGAATGGGCCTTAAGAAGAGACTTCTTAGAACCACAGGATGGTTTGGGATGGAAGGGAACCATAAAGATCATCCAGTTCCACGCCCTGCCATGGGCAGGGACACCTTCCACTAGCCCAGGTTGCTCCAAGCCCCGTCCAACCTGGCCTTGGACACTTCCAGGGATGGGGCAGCAACAGCTTCTCTGGTCAACCTAGAGATAGGGCAATCCTGCCTGGATTTAGGTTGGAAGATGCAGCTTTCTACTGGCTGCTCCCCTGGGTATCCTCCACTCACAACGGAGAGAGGGAAGTCTTTCTAAATAGCAGTTCCCAAAGTAGCTATCGAGGCAGGCAGGATACATCTTCCTCCACAAGTGACAGAAAAGGAATGACTAACTTTAATTCAACACCTACCTTTTGGATGGCTGAAGTTAAGGGGGATGAATCATACTGTTGGCGTACTGGTTTCCCTCCCCTCTACAGGACAAGAATTTTATTGTTGCTTCTGTCTTTCTTTAGTCCTCGCCCCAAAATGTCTCCTGGTTTTACAGTTTTGGAAAGTCATATTTTACAGAATCATGTAATTGAGTTGAAATTACCCAGGCTGGAGTCCGGGTATGTGCAGAGCAAAACCCACTGGACTTAACTGCAGGATATGCTGTTTGGTGAACTGCCTTTCAATAAATTTTAGTATGGTTATTTGCCCTGGATTGGCCAATCTGTTTAATGTTTCCTGCTCTTTCAAAGTGGGCCATTATGTCTGGGATGATTTCAGGTAGCCAGGCTCCTAATGTGAGTGAAAGTACTCCTAAGAACAAAGTCTTTACTGTGCTGGAGTGAGTCACTCCCTGCCAGCAGAACTCTTCGTTAAAATTACTGCCAGTTCCTGCATTATTTGTTAAAAATCACTTCTCACCAATTCTATTTACTAGCACTGATGTAGCCTTTCTGAAGATTTCTGCTACCAAACCTCTGCTCAGTAAAGTCTTTCAGGAGCACAGCTTAAGACACCTTCCACCCACCCCCTTATAAGCTGAATATCTATATTTGCTTTGCTGTAAGAGCCTATCTTTTTTTTTTTTTTTTTTTTTTTTTACTAAACAAACCAATTATAGACCACTGGTATTAGCAAATGCTGTCAAATTCTTGCCAGTTGCTCAATAAACTGATCTGACTGTCAATATGTTTCTTCTTAGCAATATCCTGTAATATTTCCACACAGATTGCCCCTGTTTAAGACTTTTGAAACTGCATCCAAAACTTCAGCTGCAGCAATAGATGCAGATATGACCCATCACATCACAGAAATGAGGCTTGTGAGGGTATTTCAAGTGACGTGCGTGGGAGAATGAAGGACCCGAGATATTAATTCTTAGAACCTGTGAGCTGTAGCCCACAAAATAAAGCCCAGAAATGTATGTTTCTGAACACTAAATGACACCAACTCTCCTTTTCAGCAGGTACAAACCAGCCAGCTGGATTGGAGGATGCCATGACATGAAAAGGAAATAAATAGAATCTACTTTAATTTTCCACAAAGGATAGTACAACTTATCACAGAAGCTACAGAAGTGCATAAACCACGGCCTAATATTGAAAATTTATATATTATAAACTCAGAAGACACCTTTATCTTCGCCTGGTTTTATCTTTGGTACAGTTCATAACATACACTTTCACTGAGCACTTCTTGTATCAAGGGTATAACTTTTGACAGCGTTAGGGCTCTTCTAGGAAAACATCCCTGCTAAAGACTTAAACTGATGGGGAATCAATAACCTGCTTTAGCAATTTGTTACACAGAACCCCCCATGGTTTCAAAATGTGTGTTTCACTTCCAAAATGATTTAAGTGATTTTGTCCATTGGCTTTTGCCGTGCTTCTATCAGCTAGATTAAAGAGCTTTCCATTATCAGAAGTCTTCTCTCCATGTTCCTACTTACAGATTAGAAGGTGACTTAATCATAATCTCTTCTCAGACAAACTAAACAAACCGATCTTGTTTAGTCTTTGGCTGTAAAAAAGGCTTTCCAGACCTCTAGAAATCCAAACACTCCTCTAGACTCTCTGCTTGGCAAGATGTGATTTCATATCTGAAATATCTGTCATATTTTCTGCTCCTATTTGTATGACCTTCCCTGGTTTCACTGGAGTTTTCTGCAGCTTAAATCAGGCCACCTCATCAAATAATTCAGTCCTTCACTGCTATTACTTTTTATCACTCAAAGCTCTTGTTGATAAACGGTGTGGGGATGTTTGATCACTCACCCAGTTATGATCCAGACTTTATTTAGGTTTTTAGAGTTCTGCCGGAGCACGTTCACATTATGTTTGCAAAGACTCCTCTCAGAACACAAAAATAGTCTTCCTTGATGGTCTTAGGTGTCTTTTTAACCTAAATGACTCTCTGATTTATTTTTATCACAGTTTCACAAGCTGGTTCAGCTTTTCGCTTCTGGGTGGCTGTTTCATGGACACCACCTGATAACAAAGCTTGGATTTACTTACGTATTTGCTTTTAACTGAACAGGTTTGGTGGTCTTGATCTGGCTTTAGTGAACAAGTGTCTTCCTCTAAAATTTGCCAAAACAGCCAGCAGGGTTTAGATCCTGATTGGTCAAAGGCTGCAAATCCCACAGGCTGCTCTCTTTCCTTGCACATACGAGAGGTGTAACAGTATTTGAGACAGCATTTCCACACAATTTCTAACATATTTCCAAGCTACATCATCTGGTAGAGTAATCAGAGATATTTTCACATGGTTATTCTGTTATGTATATGAGGGAAGGCTTTTGTAGCTCTAAGCCTAAAGGAGACAATTTAGGGAAGAGTCTTGCTATATTGCCAAGTATTTTATATATATATATATCTTTTTAACCTTTCTTCTCATTTACATGTCTTTCAGCAGTCATACAGAAGGTGGTAGCAGCTACCCTAAAGAAAGCTTTGTGCCTCTTACATGACTTCCTTTTACAGGAAATACATGTCTTTTTTTTTTCAGCTGGAGACCTCTCTGCTCTTTAATCCTACATGGGTTTTATATAGGAAGCAGTTGAATAATTCTTTTTAAGGGAAAATACGTTAAGGAATACGAACATTTCATGTGTTGTTCATGTGTTTACGAGCAAGAAGTCAAATTTAAATCAGAATCTCAGCACCATAATCTTTTAGCAAATGTTACCAGCTGTTCAGCTCCACACTTTCTTCCTTCTTAAAGCAAGTAAAAAAGTGAAAATTCATCATATCAGTCAGCTAAAGGTTCTTAGTCTCTTTACCTTGACAGATGATACATCAGAGTGCCTGTCTTTCTGGAAATTTTAGTTTTAACGGGCTGGGATCCATCTTCCTGCAGATACTGAAATAAAAATATGCACCAAGTCATTTTTATGACTTAAGCATATATATAT
The DNA here is from genome assembly GCF_003031625.1 of Empidonax traillii. Taxonomy (NCBI): domain Eukaryota; kingdom Metazoa; phylum Chordata; class Aves; order Passeriformes; family Tyrannidae; genus Empidonax; species Empidonax traillii. The sequence continues at coordinate 82,862 of NW_020956500.1, forward strand.
AGGCTTACTTTTCTATGTTCTTCTGAGAAACTGTACTTAATTTTTTTCTATGTCTATTTATTATGTCATCCTGTATTTTTCTTCATTGGCAGGGCCAATGAAAACAGCACGGCTGCTTTAGTATTATGGTATCCTTCCAAATGCAAAGAAATGTGAGATTATTTAAAAAAGAAAATAAAAAGAAAGTAGAGGTGTACAATAGGTAGAAAATTTCTGAGAAAAAACCTTTAATATAAGGGAGAAATAAATCTTCATGAAAGGGGAATGAAAAAACAACAAAAAAACCCAAACAAAAAAACCCCAAACAAACAAACCAACCAAAGAAAGTATTTTCCAAGTGTTACAGGCAATGAGATTCCCAGGAAAACTCTTTATTCAGACATATATAATTCTATATTTATATAAATTATATTTGTGAGAATATAAATATGTTGTTTGCTATATGCTGTAACACCTACTCTGCATTCTGCTCTCACAGCTGTGCAGAGCCCTGCATGACAGAGTATGGATGCTAAACATCATGTTAGATGATTTGCAATAAAGATCAATATATAAATTTACTATAATAGAGCAAATAAATGATCTGGGAGTGAACGTGGCTTTTAAACACTGTAAGCTTTGTCCACACAATAGCAAAACAACGTTTAAACTCTGAACAGCTAAAATATGTGAAGTAAAACAGCCCCTTCTTAATCCAGGCTGTCTGCCAGATAGGTGTGACCTTGGTGGCAATGGGAAATAACAGCCAGATTACACTGTAGATTTCTTGTAGCCTAGAAGCAGTCCTGGAAATATGATATTTAAATTTTTTCTCCCCTCTGGCAAATAAGAACTACTTTGAAAAGTGAGCTGGAAACCACACTCCTCATGTACCACCCTGGGCAGCCTAATCCCGCCAGGGGTTTGACAGCAAAACTGGAGCAAGGGAGGAAAACAAATGGCATATGTTTAAATCCATGGCATATGTTTAAATCCATGGCATATGTTTAAATCCATGGCATTCTGTATTTTTACTTCTTATGTGGAATCACAGAATCATTACGGTTGGAAAAGCCCTCTGAGATCATCCAGGCCAACCGTTCCCCCAGCACTGCCAAGGCCACCACTGACCCCTGTCCCCAAGTGCCACATCCACAGGGCTTTTAAATCCCTCCAGGGATGGGGACTCCACTGCTTCCCTGGACAGCTGTGTCAGGGCTGGGCAGCCCTTTCCATGAAGAAATTATCCCTTATATCCAACCTAAACCTCCCCTGGCACAACTTGAGGCAGTTTCCTCCTGTCCTGTCTCTTGTTACTTTTGAGAAGAGACCGACCTGCAAATACGGGGGACTTGCCAAAATCAGAATAACTGAGATGAGCCTCCCTTTGCACCTCTCCATGAAAGAGAAGATTCTTGGCTCTACAGTCAAACCCTTTTGTTCACCAGCTCCAGCCTGTTTGAGTCACTTTTCTATCAGGACTGTGACCTTTCCCAGTATTTCAGACTTTACTGTCCAGCTGTCAGTTTATCCTGCATGTCCACACTTGTCCTTGGACTAAAATACAGGAAAAGTTCCCTGGTAAAATCCAAACTTCTGTTACCTTCTCTTTCTGTATATCCTGGTTTACCACTCACATCTCTCACGTAACCTCCTCACGTCTTCCATTTGCTACTTGTTTGCTTCCAATCTCTACCTTTTCATTGGCAACAACAAAAATACTAGAAATGCCTAATTACCTCATTTCATTTTTGTTATTGTCCACTGTCTGAAATATTTGCTTTTGATAATTCATTTTGCTTTCATTTCTAGTCAGTCTGGCAAAAAATGAAAAGAAGGATTAAATTATTTTGACTTGAAAAAGTATTTGCTTGACCCTAAACAAAGCAATTCAGAATGTTTCTTAAACTCCCTTTTTTATTACAAAGAAATTGATTTTTTAAACATTGTTTTTAGTTTAAAATTATCCTTTTTAGCTTTGTCCTTTTTCCACACATTATGCACATATTTTGGTTGACGTGATTCAGCTTCTTTTTGTTTTCATCAAAAAGATTTGATAGGAGAAACTTCCCATACTCAGAGACCCAAATGGAACAGAAAATGTATTAATACTTCTTTGCTAAGTTCATTTATGTGCAAATTCAGACTTTATGTCCTGCTTCATGTGTTTTTGCCTTGATCTGTAAAGTTTGCTGGGCAACGACGCCTCCATTTAGTGTCTGTGCAACGCCTGCCACAAAAATATTTGGACCTCAGAGTGGATTTTTTATTCATAGTCCAAATCAAAGGCCAAGAAAGGATGGAAATTGTCTGTATTTCCTGTCCTTCCCAGATTCAAATTTAGATCAGGTAACTCATAACAAATACACTGAAATATTCACATGAATAAAACTCATATTTATACAGCCAACTGGAGGCACTTAAGGGTTGTTTAATGTGTAAGTACAAAACTATTAACCAAGAACATAAATTGTGCCAAGAATGTTGGCAAGACATGATATATTTCTTCAAGGATTTATCTATACCCACTAGTTTAGACCTTTAGCAACACAATAAACATCAGAAAATTTAGTTAAGGGGTAAGCTTAAGGGTCTGAAAAACGCTGGAGACGGTTTGGACAGAAAAATTCTCCTTTTGGTGTGTTTTAAACAGCTTTCAAAGCCAAACAATATTGGGCACCAGTGTGCAATTGCATGAGGAGCATCGAGTTGACTGCACGTGGCTGCTGTTGGGAGATGGGTGTAGGAGAGAAAACAAAACACGCAAACCAAGGAGCAGCCCATTACCTGTCTTGGTATCTAGAGCAGTTGGTGCTCTCCATGCACTCCTTCCTGGGTTGCATGTGGGAACTGGGCACTCCAAAGTTCTTGTAGGCTTCTGGAATGATCACAGGATCATAGAGCCACAGAATGGCTTGGGTTGAGAAGGGACCTTAAGGATCACCTGGTTCCAACCCCCTGCCATGGGCAGGGTCACCTTCCACCAGACCAGGTTGCTCAGAGCTCCATCCAACCTGGCCTTGAACACTTTTAGGGGATGGTTGGCTTTTCATGCTGTCAATTAGGACCTTTCCTGATATCACACAGAGGACACAGAGTTTCAGTATATCAGTAGGATATAATAGACAATAACTGCACTGATTATTCCTGGCTGAATTACAGGATGAAGTGATCTGGTCCTTTTGGTTTTAAACTCTGTTCTCCCCTCCCCCTCTGATCCTGCAGCACTTTGCAGGTTTGGGACTGCAATCAGCAGTTCCATGTGAAAACTTATCACCCGATTAAACACCGTTGGTTCCAGCTGATGGGGAGAATTGCCTAAAAATAAGGAATCAATTTTGAGCCAAGTGTTGCGCTTTTAAAACCACTACTTAAAAGGGATAGGGTAATGTAATTAGTCAGGGATGTAATGAGAAACATTTTGATGGTGGCCTGAGTGAATGACATTTCTTGCTTAGCGGTGCATTTTGGAAATGTTATAACCTGATTCAAGTTCCCAAAGTAACTTTTGTCTTGAACTTTGTACACGGTAGAAGTAGAAAAAAATAGTTGGCAACTGGGTGATGCTCCTCTGATGCTCCCCAAAATGCCTTTGCTACAACATTACTCCTGTGTTGTGGTCTTTACTCAGGCTGAAAAGGAATTTCAAGAAACAGAGTTTCATGTCAGATTAAGCAAAGACTAATCAGACTTTTGATCTCAAAGATATTTAAAGAAACAGGTTTTACAGACACAGTTAGTAATACTTGGGCTAGGACTGACTTACTTTTGGCTCGTGTTCAAAGATTTGGCTGTGGGATAACTTAAACTGACAGAGGGGAAGGTCAGATTAGATATTAAGAAGAAATCCTTCCCTGTGAGGGTGGGGAGGCCCTGGCACAGGTTGCCCAGAGAAGCTGTGGCTGCCTCTGGATCCCTGGAAGTGTCCAAGGCCAGGTTGGATGGGGCTTGGAGCAACCTGGGCTAGTGGAAGGTGTCCCTGCCCATGGCAGGGGGTTGGAATGAGATGGTCTTTAAGGTCCCTTCCAACCCAAACCATTCTATGATTTTATGATAACTTAAAATTCAGGACATAGCTGACTGTTCTAGTGGGGGTTCTGTTGCTGGATGTCCCCAACTAATTGCTTTGGTAGAAACCTAGTAAAGAAAGATGCTTTTTGAAAATGACTTAATTTAAAAAAAAAGAGTTAATAAACGTGAACCGAGCAATATGAAATGAATAAGGATAGAAGACTTCACAGAGGGTCAGTATTATGGGTTGTTCTGCATGAACTTTAGGAAGGAAAAATATTTTAGGATAGAAGTTTGGACTACAGCTGTAAGAACAGGTTTGAGTTTGGAAGTGCAAAACCTCAAGCCTTTTATATGTAGGATCTGAATCGGCATTTTTATCTTTAATTAAACAAATTTTTAAAAGAATAAAACACATCTTCTTGGTACACTTGAAAACCCTTCGTTGTAGGAGAACAGCTGATATTTTTAATGACTAGCTGTTCAGAAAGAGCCTTGTACACAAAAAAGCTGTACATAATTTTGCTTCTGTGTGCACAAAAGAAAAAAATTGAATATTTTCAAGGCTGGATGACCTGTTTTTTTTCCCCTCTGTAAAAGCTGAAGGGCTGGGCCTCTCTGTAATTTGCCGAATCAAATGTTCTTTCACATAATCAGTGATGGATGGAATGTACAGATGTTTCATCATCATTTAATACTGAGTAAACTCCCTTCAGAGTGTCTCCAGATCTCCTTATCTGTTATGTAGTACCTGTCTAAAACTGTGACTGATTTTTGTGCTGTACTAAATCTTTTCTGCAGAGTGACTTTTTAACAGGATGTCATTGATTATTTTTCTTATGGCATCCTGCTTTAATTCTTTTTTTTTTTTTTAATGTCTGGTTTTCTGGGTTTGAGGGAACTTTTTTTTACATATTTGGAGGGGATGCTGGGTCTGGTGAGTTATTTCAGGGTAAGGTTAGCTTTCACTGGGAGGTAATACCTATTAAAAAACCTTCTGTCTGCTCCACACTCAGTATTTATTGGGGCTCAGCTGAGCACAGGGAAGTGTTAAACAGCTGTATTATGGCAACTGCTTGGCCCAGAGCAGTGAGTCCACAGCTCAGATGACACTGCGGTCACTGTGAGAGAGTGACTGATTAACCATCAGTGCCTTGGAGGAAAGCTTTGCCTTGCACCCTGTGACTTGTTTTTCTTGCTTGTGACACGGTGCAGGCTTTTGTTTAAAATGTGCATAATTTTGTAGCTACAAGACTTACAGACTTTAATCAGCAGCGAAGATAAAACAGTATCGCTTTTGTTCCCCTGCTAAAGCTCCTTTCATGTGGTGTCACTGGCTGCTCAGCAGCCACATTTATTCTGGATGTCTTGTACAGCCCAGCCAGTCCACAGGAGCAAGAACATTCCTCACTTTTTTTTTTTTTTCCCCCCCTACAGCAAACATTTCCAACACATTTTCTAACACAGGTTTATGTACCACAATTAATCCTGCAGTAACATCTGTCCTTGCTCATCCCACAGCTGTGAATGACCCTCCAAAATGTCAAAGCACAACTCCCCCACTACTCCACAGTCCTCTCACTTTGCTGATGGACCTGATTTGGCTAAAAACTCACAAATGTGAACGTGGAGGAGGAGGTCAAATTGATCCTGAACAAGATAGTCCTGACAAAATGAGGTAGGAGGATTTATTTTCCTTTCACACACGCAGATAAGTAGACCAGAACTAGCAAGTGCCAGATATAAATCTGGTACAAATTGATCTCTTCTTAGTTGGAATAACACATCTTTCTCCCATCTGATGATTTGGCCCTTCATTTCTCATTGGTAAGAAATAAACACATTTTAATAGAAGAAAAAAAAAAAAACTTTTAGCTCTGAAAACAGTTTGTCATTCCTTGTGTAACACCACTTGGACTAAGTTGGGAACATTTAATTAAAACCACAAACTTTAAATTTCTCATCAGAAATTAAGTGCAGTGTGCATCCTTCTTTCTGCATATATGTCTGACCCTCTGGTTGTTCTTAACTTGCTACTACACTGTAAATTCTCTAAGCAAAACGGAGTCAATGGACTGTAATTCTACCGTGCTGTTTACAGAGAAATAGTTTTGTGCTGTCCTGAGAAAAGGGACAGGAAAGAACGTGACATTTACCTCCCCTGTTTGCCAACAGCCAGCTGGTCTGACAGCATATGTGTATTAGCAGGACAACTGGCATGAGCAAAGCTTTATGTACCATGTGCCATTTCTTGCAGCAAGGGGGTTGAAAACCTGGCCACAGTAAAAGCTGGGGATTCTTTAAGATTTTGAGGGGAATTCATAGAAAATATAGGAGAGAAATCCACAGAAAGGTAAGTCCTTTAATACTATTCATAGAGGAGCTTACTGTACTTCATGCATAACTGAATAGTGGGGTCCTTCAACATGAGCTTTCCCAGAAAAGCTGCAATACCTTTACTATTTTAGTCTCTCAGATAAATTTGAGTTGATTTTTTTTAAGCACAGAAAAGTCAATGCTGAAAGCTTTTTCTTCCCTCTATTTAAATTTCTTGTGCAAAAAATTATGTCTGTAACTCTCACCAGTGGAGGGTTCTGTCTGGGAAAGGGTGTTTGACCTTATAGGACCACAACGAACTTGGAAATGGAAGAGTTGATAAAGAATTTGGCTGCCTTAGGTATTTACCTGATTGTAAGACCTGGTTCCTAATAGAGGGATATTGTTATACCCAAACTATTTTGGTTCCTAAGAAGCTGCAAGCCACACACCCTCCCCATGCTGCACAAAGCAGAATCTCCTTGACTGCAGCACTGGCTACGTGCAGCCTGAACTGGGTTTGTGTGGCAGGGCTTTGGTAGCAGGGGGGGCTACAGGGATGGTTTCTGTGAGAAGCTGCTGGAACCTTCCCCCATGTCCCTGGAGCCAATTCCAGCTGGCTCCAGGATGGACCCACCCCTGGCCAAGGTGGAGCCCAACCGAGATGGTGGTGGCACCTCTGGGGTAATGTGTGTAAGCAGTGGGAAAAACAAGGCAACAGCAACTGCAGCTGGGGAGAGGAGTGAGAATGTATGAAAGGAACTGCCCTGCAGAGCCCAGGTGGGAGCAGCAGGAGGGGCAGGAGGTGCTCCAGGGATGGGGGCTGAGGTTCCCCTGCAGCCCGAGGGGCAGCCCATGGTGAGGCAGCCGTGCCCCTGCACCCAGGGAGGCCCAGGGGGAACAGAGATCCACCTGCAGCCCATGGAGGACCCCACACCAGAGTGGGGAGATGCCCAAAAGTTGCTGGAGGAGGATCCTGTCAGGAGCTGTGGCTCCATGGAGAGAGGAGCCCACACTCTTCAGCAGGTTTGCTGGCAGGACTTGTGAACCCAGGGGGACCCTCTCCCTGTCTTTATCTTGACCCTTTCATTAAATTTTCTCTCCCCTAGAAAGTGATGGAGTGGCTTTGTGGGCACCCAGGACCAACCCAACACACAGCCCGAGGTTACGTGGAAATCAAAACCAGAGCTTTGGGTCACCTGAGGAACCTGAGATGATGGACACATCCCAGCACAGGACAGGGAGGACAAAAAGCAGCAGTTGGTCTCATTTCCCTTGGTAAGCCCAGTAAAGGGGCAGAGCCAACCTCCTGTTTAAGTGGGAAGATCTGCACTGGAGGCCGATTTGTCTGAGGGATTTCAAACTCACAGTTCCCACTCCAAGGAGCAGGAGTTAGGAACCTAATTTTATAGCATTTGCTGGAGCCTTCTTATTCACTGAGCACGACTGCAGGAGGTGAGGGCAAGCAGTCCTCAGACCTGCTGTTTGGCAGTAAAGAGCCTGGAAACCACTTATTGCCTGAGACTGTTGTCTGCTGGTCTGCAAACCCCTTCTCCTAATTTCCGTTTTACTGACACTGAAATGGTTCTAGGATGAAATGTGAAGCCACACAAAGCTCAGAGGGCACATATGAGCCAGCGTGAGGGAGGTCTGTGTGTGAGCCAGAGCCAGCACCTCCTCTCCTGTGCTGCAGTTCCATGTCTCTAAGCACACAGAATTTTCCAGGTCTACATCATTATGGTCATTTACTTCAGTAATTTGGATTGACTCATTAAAATGCTTCCTCTTCATCTTTACAGATGAACCACGTTTAATGGCTGTATCACATAAGGTGGACCTACCAGGGCTGCTCTGAGCTCAACATGAGGGGCAGTTTGGTTCTGTTCCACCACATTTATCTGAGCATCTAAGTCTCATTTTGAAGATGCCAAATCTTCTTTCAATTACTATTCTGGTCACTTTTTGAGTTTCATTATAATTTATAATGATACAGTTTTCAGAGGGAATCTGGAGATAAAACACAGAAGAGATTAGGCAATTTTTCAAGAGATAACCACTGTCACCTCACAGAGGGAAAAAGAAAAAAGATAGTTATAAAAGAAAAGTCCTCAGTGCATTGGAATGTCTTGGAATACCTAAATGTTCAACTATTGAGAACACACTCCTGAAACTTAGTGTTTGGCAAGAACATTACAAAAAACTCTGAGCCTGTGGCTGCTGCTCCAGGTTTAGACATATTAAAATCAAAGGATATCATGATATACAGGATTTGGATTTGGACCCTTTGCTGTGTCAGGTCCTTCTGTACACTTGGGATTTTCTTTTTAGGAGGGACCCACGTTGTAAAAGCAGCCTATGTAAGCCCTGGCCCAGTTTTGGGAAAGGGATGTTATTACACACTACCTTAAAAGGCTTTTAAGATATTTTTGGCCACTCAGTACATAATGAAAATATATATTCAATACTTTAAGGCAGCGTACTTAATATTCTAAATGGGTCAAGGCACCACACCCACACTGATTTTTAAATTATCTGCTTGCTTGCATGTGTTTCTTTAATCTTGGGTAAGATTTTTAAAGCCTTTACAGAACCAAATAAATTACAGATTTTAACTACTCTGACAGCTTTTTACTGTTAGGTAAGCCGAGAAATTATCAGTAACACACAGCTTGAGCACCTTCCATGGGATGGCCTGTAGTGGTCATTGACTTTCAGAAAATCAGATGCTGAATGGTAACCTTTCTGTTTTTCCACTCCTTTTCACATCATCCTGAACATCTTTGTTTCGTCATTTGCTCTTTAAATGAGTATATTTCTATGTACTCCCTCAACCGTGCTCATACCTGGTGTAGAATTACAGATATTCTTAGAACTCACTTCCTTTTTACTGCTCCCTAAATTAACACTTGTTGAGCCTTGAAACAACTTGTGTTTTACTTGCTGGCTCCCAGTTTTACATGGTTTTTCCATGTCTAGCACCTGACTGCACGATGGCTCTGAGTGACAGCAGAAAGCTTTGGGTATATATATTCCCCAAATCAATTTGTCTCTCTACTCCCAATACTTGCTGACACACAGAGCAAAGATACATAATAAAAAAGAATCTGATACATGTTTTTCTGTTCACAGCACAAAATAGGGCAATAAAAGACACACCTAAATAAGTGCTCCAACGAATATTTTGTCCCCGAGCCAAATATCCTTTAAGAGAGTCAGAGCCCTCAGATAAAACATTTGTTCTCTCATCAGCTTTATATAAATAACCAATTTCCCAGGAGCACTTTCCATTTTACTCCCTATTACTCCAAACTCTCGCAAAACATACACATTTATAACCGGCTAACAGGACAAAAACATTGAAGCATTAAAATAAAAGTATAAAATTAATGTATCTTCCTCCTTCAAGTCAACTGCAAGAGTTGTATCAGTGTCAGTGTGTGTGGGGGAGGAAAGAGTGAGGTTTGCTGAAGCTTGAATATAAAATACCTCCAAACCCCAGGAGTTTTTATAAAATTGCATTATTAGAATCACTTTTCATAGGACTCTGTAACACCTCATACACAGTTATATTGACCATAATTTCTCTTCCATTCCCAACTGTTTAAAGGCTCTGAGACAGCTCCGTGGTTTGGGAGAGAAAAGACCAAGAGAAAAGTCTTTGTTTTATCCCTTTGAGCACAAAGCCTTTCACCAGGTGCTGAAAAAAAAATGCAGGTAGCACTGGCTCCTGCAGTTCCTCATCTCACTTATCTTAAATCAGCTCTTTTCCACATGCTTTTTCAGAATATTTCACCCTCTGCCTCGTCTCCCATTCTTTTTGGGTATGTTCTCTGGTTATCTTGTTCCTTGCTTTGGGATATTCCTTTTGCCATCTTTCTTAGCAACCTCAGATCACCAGAAGTAAACTGCCATTAATCAAGTTATTTCCAATTTCTTGACGGAATTCAAGCATTTATTGCTGCCATGTTGTAGTTCTTGGATCACGTTCTGAGAGACCACGGCATAAACCAACCCAGATGTCGGCCAGTCCGAGAAGATACAATCAATTGATAATCCATCATTAAACCCATGACTAACTCATGTGTGTAAGACACATCTGGCTTAATTTAAGGGGGGGAATGTACATGAATTTTAATTCAAGAGATTACTTTAATTGCAATTCAGCAACTTTATTGCCACACACAAGCGAATTCCATCTTCGGCAACTCCTTCTCCAACAAGTTCTTGTGTTCTGATGTCAAAAAATCCCAAACCTGAAATCACCCAGTTCTTTCAGCACCTCTGAAGGCAAAGACTCAACTACCAATTTGGTAAATACTATCCCCCATAAAATGACACTTTTATTTACTTGCACTACTGCCCAACACTTACTGTAGCTCACCTGCACCAGCATTGAATGAGTTCCTTATGTGAGGTTTCATCGATGAAGTCTGGATGATAAATCTGTGCAATTCTTACATCCTTACCTTGGAGAGTTCACCTGTTTCTTATTTACAAAAGGCTAGACACAATTCCCTGTATCCACTTAGATTTCATTCAGTATTTTGCTACTGAAACAAAACCCAGGGCTGGTAACATTTTCTGGAAATGGCTCGTACCTACTGACTGCAGAAACCACCAGAAAAGCTTTAACCAATGTTAAATGTCCTTTATTTTTCAGTCACTTGTTACACAGAGCAGTAAACAAAGTCAATTCAAGTAACAATACAGTATCTAATGGTATTACTTTCTTACAAAACTAAAGCTATGTCCTCATGGGTTTATGCAGATATGTCAGAGCATTTGAAATTCACCTTCATCTTAACTTTGTCCAGTAATGAAAATTAGGGCATTGAGAAAATGCCTGCAATTTTTTTTTTTTTCAAAAGGAAAAATTTTATTTTGACAGAAATGGCTTCATGTTGACATTTATAATACAAAACAAAGCCAAAAGGGAAAGATTTGTGAGAACTGTCATAGCAACCTGTTTTGATTTAAATTGCCAAAATTCTGTTATGGAAATTACTCAGGTTTTATAAAATATTTTATATGGTTTGCACGAAGCAATCATGAAGTGGAATGGATCCTCATACCCTGGCAGAGAAATTCCCAAATTAGGATATTGCTAGTTGTTTCCCCCCCACAACACATAATTGCAATTCCTAAAACCACTCTAGTTTGCTAGAGGTTCCTTCAATATCTCTGAACAGCTTCATTAATTTAATTTAATTTAAAAAGCATTTTCTGTTTTCTTTCTTTCTCTTTTTTTAAGGGACAGTTCATTCAACTGTCATTCAATTATAAAGAATGATTTGAGAATGTAAATATTCTTGCAGTGTCATCCCCACTCGAGGTGTGGGTTTTTTTGACAACTGTTTGCCTGCATAACCCTGTGATTATTCACACTGGTCAGGACAAAGAGAAAAACACAAAAAGGAACTCTTTTACATCATGTTTTAACTTACAATGAGAAATAAGGACAGGGCAAAGGGGTGTGAAATGCTCCAGGCTTATCGTTCGTGATTTATTAATTGGTTCTGAATTAAAAAAAAAACCTGAATTTTATGTTGCTGTATTGTACTTCAGATAATAAAAGATTTCTTAGTTGAAGTGCACAACCTTTAGCAGAAAAAAAGGTTTGACCTTCCTAGAAAAAGGTAATTAACAAGAAAAGCTCTGTAAATTAGGTCAAAAGGTCCATTAAGATGCAAGAAAATTTCAGCTTACTGGTCACCACCAGTAGCAGCTCCTGTCATCAGATGTCTGCTCTTGATTTTTCTACTCTTCTTTACTTACAGATGCTGCTCCTTTAGAAAAATCAGCTTTCTATCATTTTCATGACTCATCAAGGCCTGAAGGAAAAGACCAGAATCATCCTCAGTCTTTTCATTTGTGACGCAGATTATCAACAACTTCATTAACTTTCTTCAGGCCATGCTTTAGTTTAAAGCCTTTTGTGCATTTTTAGAGATGTTAATGGAAAGATGCATCGTCCTGGGCTTCTGTCAATAGAAGAAAAAAAAAAAAGGAATTAGAATTTTATGCTCTTCAAAACATGGGAAATAATCCCTGTAAACACTGTGAGTAACCCAAATCTTGATTCTGTCTCACCACTGCTTTGTGCTCACAAGACAGAAAATACATTTGATCGAATTTCTGCTCATTAAAAGACATTTAGCAGATAATATATCACAACCATCTGCTTTAATTCCTTAACCAAGCACAGAGAACTACATTAATGTAGTGCAAACCAGACATTACAAACAAAAAGAAAAGTTTATGAAAACAAGTTTCTTGTTTAACAGCCAGTTACCTCTAGGCTACCAAGATGCTCTTTCTCTCTCTCTCTCTCTATATATATACA
>NW_020956500.1:96398-130574 GCF_003031625.1 Empidonax traillii
GATTTGTGTAATAGGGCCCTGACGAAGGATCACAATTTAGCCCATAAATGACTCTGCAGAAAAGTACTACGGTCCAGGGGAGGAATCCAGCAATTTTCACATGGATGAGCAAGAAGTACTGGACAGCTTTCCATCCTACCTCATAGGTATAGAAAGCACAACAGGGTGTAATAATGGAAAAATCAGAGTAATGGAAAAAGCAGAAGGTTTGAGGGTAGCAATTTTCCTGAAAGAAAGCAAATCCATTGGCTGCTTTCCTCAAGAGCAGAATACTTGATGAACTGGATGTGGAGCCATGGCAGCAAGGAAAACCCTTCTGTTCCTCAGCCTGATGATCCTGAAGAGCCAGTCTTACTTTGACTGGATAGTAATCCTTCTCCCTAAGCTTTCCTTTGGGTAGGAAAAGAAAGGGATTCTAGGGACAGTTCCTGAAGAAAATTTTAACTGGTTCTGTAAAGGTACGAGCCAAAAATACATCCTGCAGTTCTTAATCTGTACCTTTTGCCTCCTTTCCTCTACCACCTCCTGTCCCTTCCCTCACAGACCAGCTCCATTCTCCTTTGGTGCCTCCCTTGCCTTGTTCTCCCCCAAGGACAAGACTCTCTGAGCATGTATTCTGTGTACTCATGAACCACATCCTCTTACAATTTGCAACATCGTTCTTCACCTCTGCTGAGTTTCCCTAATTGAGATCCTCAGCAAGAAAAAAAAACTCCCGTGGCACTGCGTGGGTTTCCCAGTCATGGACAGATTTCCTGTTGTTTGGATGCAAACATAAGAAAATAGACCTTGTTTTCCAAGGAACTAACAACATCAGCAGCACAAGACATGAAGTGTTTACAAACAACAGATGGGAAACAGCTCGAAGGTGGCGGTCAACGTGGAAAGCAGCACTCCCTGCTTAAGAGCTGCTTATCTGAACAAGGGTTTTGTAGGAGAGAAGAGCTTTAAGGAGAGATACAAAAAGATTTTTTTTTTTTTCTGATATATAAACCACTAAGAATGCTTAGATGTAGAGAAACTGAGGCACCTTTAAAGAAGTCAAGTCAGTTATTCAAGGAAGCTTGAGGAAGAGCTTTTCCCGAGTCTCAATCTTTAAGGCAGAACAGGTTCATTTTATAAAGGGGTGAGAGAGATTCTATGGCATTTGAATTGAATATTCCAAAGTTTACAGCACATTCTCTCAATAGATACAAAACTTCGAAACCTTTCTTTCTCCATCCCCCCTTCAAAATACAGAGGCACAACGAATCTGCTGCACAGTGCCCTTCTTGCAGTCAAAGGGTGAGAGCTGACCTCCGCAAACAAAACCCCCTTGCCCTGCAAATTGGCGCCTCGGCTGAACTTCAAACTAGAATTTTAACAAAATTAAAACCTGTTCCTATGGTTTTGAAAAGGAACCACTTAAGGAAAAGGCCTTATAATAGCCTGCTATGGTGGGCATTGATCTAGTCCTACGCCAGCAAAGAGCAGGCATCCTTTTTGTGTTTCCTTTGAAATTTTAAAGTCATCTTTCTGAAAGCAGTGAAGGAGCCGCCTCATCCTCTCCAGCATAAAAAGGTGGATAGACAGACCCCCTGTGTTTTTTTCCAAACAAACTGCATCTGCTACTTGCCTGCCAGTCACTTCAGAGGCACGAGCCAGGGCAAGTCCCTGGATGCTCTGCCTGGCACTCTTCTGAGGCAGATAAAAGTGTGAGAAGGGCTGGCAGAGGGCACAGCAGGCAGGGATTCTGTGTCAGAACCCACCTCGCACATGACCCCTACACAATATCCAATTTAAATGACCTGCAGGTTGGGAAGGCTTTGCCAATATCCAGCACACAAGTGTCTCACTGCAGAAGAGAAGCAGGAAACGCTTGCTCAAGTAAATGTGCCAAAAATGACACCCCTAAACCAAAATACAGATGCCCAAGTGTGCCCAGGGATGGGGGATGACTTTGGTCCAACCCTGTGCCTTTATCTGCACTCAATCAAGTCCAGAAGGTAATGTCTTATTAACAGAAGGCACTGAAAGATCTTTGAGAGCTGCTGACAATCCCCCTCCAGCACAGGTAAAGAAACAACCTATTGTTTGTTAAAGAAGCAACCTATTAGTTGGTTTGTCTTTAAAGATCACTGAGCCTAAAAGAAGCTTAAAGCATCCTAAGTTCCACCTGCAGCTCTCAAAACCTCTTTGAATTGCCCAAGAGACAGATCCACCTCAATTTCTCTCACTTAGATATTAGTTAACTGATTCTTTTCCTTGAAAGCCCCACTAGTCTGAGCTTCCCTGTTCTCCAAAATTCTCTTGTTTGATAAAGCACAGATGTTGTACGAACAGGAACAGGAGTTCAGGATTAGGTGGTGAAGGCACGAAGTCCATCCAGACACAAAGAGGGGTTGAGGTAATAGCAGGGGAAATAAGAACTCAAAAAAGTTCATTCTCTTGAAGCAAACAATCAAAATGGTTTTTAGCAATAATCTCTCTTCATGAAGAAGAAGGTTTTACCAGAGAAAAGATGAGTAAAAGCTGTGGAGGGTTTTTTGTGTGTACACAGACACAATGCTGAGACTTTTTTCTGGGGTAAGGGGGAATAATTCTTGCTCTGGTATTTTCACAAGAGCTAGATATAAAGATTAAAAACACAATTTGTAATACTGTAAGAAGCAGACTAGCCTATTGTAAGACTGAAAACATGTCAAATATTAAACCTCACTGAAGAAATTGGTATTGCACAGTATTTGGATGCTGGGAAAATTTAAGAAAATAAGAGAAAAAGAGATAAATGATGTGACATGATAAATGATACAGCAAAATTTCTAGTAGTTAAAGGCAAAAGTTGGGGAAAAAGGAGATAAACTGATTGCTACATAAAACGAAAAAACAAAAAGCTGGAACTAGCATTAAGATATAATATTGTGATTATATTTACATATAGCTGAGATTAATTTTAGATCTATGTCAGTGTCAATTCTTTTGGTATGCTGGGAAAGATAAAAGTTCTAGATTATTATCTCCACTATCCCAAAAAAAAATTGTCAGAGAGAGAACACATGTAACATGTAATTTTATGGGGAAAACCTTTATTTGATGGGTATCATATATAGCCATTGTAATAACAGGTAACAGACTATGGACTCAGTGCCACTGATTTAAATGGGACACAGAAGAAAATGATTTTCAGTACATTATATCACCTCAAAGTATCTGCTAAGTTGTTATTATAAAAAAAAAAGAAAAATATTCCATAGATGATTTAGAAAGTCCAGCTCAGATCTGCCTGTGACTCAACAAACTACAAGTCAATATTTGCAAACCAAGGCTGCTGTGTGCTGAAATTTGCTATGTGATACCCTTGGACCCAGCAATCTGCCTCTACAACCACATCTCCCAGAGTGGAGTTCCTTGAGCAGAGAAACTTAACCCTCCTCTTGATTTCCTTCCCTCCTTATCCCAGGGATCACCCAGCTCCAATTTCTTCAAAGGCAGCCAAAAGCACAGCACTTAATGAACCTAAATGCTCACTCTGCCAGGTAAGTGCTGTGCTGCCTCCAGAGCTCCCACTCACATGGATTCTCCCGGGCATCCACCTTCTGGGCGATCACACTGTCCCTACAGATCCAGCTCCTGCATTAAGGTCTTCCAAGAATGATCCCACTCCTCATTCCCTGATGGCCTTTTACGTAGGTAAGAACTAATACACCTGTGGGAGGTGACGGGGCTCAACCAGAGGGTCCATCCGGCACATGGAGGGCTGAGGATGTGGGATGCTGCTTCAGGAATCCCAACTCCTCCAGGATATTTTGTCCACGGATTTATATGTGTCTCTCAGTGTGTGCTCTCCCCAGAATTCCGCACATCACTCTTCTGTTTCAATCAGCAGCTACAGTGAAAGCAACTTTTATCTGATCCACTGCTCCTTTGGGCAACCACGTATGGAAGAATTCAGTGTGGAAAACTTAAAGAAAGGAAAGGTAAAATGGCCAACAGGGACCAGGCTCACTGATAAATGTGAAGAATACTTGCATTTTTCTGTAGGTCTTTTACTCTATCATTCCTGTTTTCCATGTACCTGCTTAATAGCCTGGTTCTATATCATGACAGAAAGTTCCAGTTTACAAAAAAAAAAAAACCAACAACACAAAAAGCAGCCATGCAACTTTTCCCTGAAGCACAGTAGTCTTTTTGCCTGTCTTGCTAATCCAAGCGCCCAATATTTCTGATGTTTTGGTGATGTCTCTTCTCTACACGTAGCTCAGTGGGAAATCTCATGGCAGTTGGAATGCTTTGTTAGGAGCTTTCACTTGGCCTCCCTTGGCTGGTCTGAGCTACGTTTATTTACATTATGTCAGTTTTTAGTAAACAGTGGTAACAAATTCAGTTTCCTTCCTTTTCTTTGACACAGTGATAACAAATAAGGGTAATTTAAAAAATAGGTTAATAAGCTGAAGAAATGTCTAACCCATGGGCAGAGCCTCTCTCAGGACCACAAAAAAAAAAAAAAGTTCATACAGCTCCTCCAGATTTTCAGATTTCTTTATGGCATTCTGGCAGATCTCTTAGCAACAGTCCAGCAATCCATGTCTTCTGTCTTAGATGAAAGTAATCTGGACTAGGTAAATAATCTCATTTGTTTCTTAAATGGACACACTTTAAGCAGAGACATACAAAGAGCTGAATGAGTCCTTAGGTTCGAATTTACAAGAGATGTATTTGCAGCTTTGCTACTGGTGAAGGGGAGAAATGCAATTTTTCATAATCAGGCTTATTTACTATTTGTGGTCTTACACATGCACTATAGCTCATGCTCATTTTAGTCAAATGCCTGGAGAAACATTTAGCTGACATTCAATTAGCAATATAATGCACTGTGATAAAGCAGCAGGTAATTTACCATGTTCTATTTGGGAACACTCCTTGTTTCCGTTAATATTCACAACAGACCAGCCAGTTTCCAACAAAGGAAGGCACTGCCCCTGCTTAGAAGAACCAGCAATCCAAAACAGATGGAGTACAGAAATGTGGGCAAGAAACAGAAGGTCTGTAGGTAACAGTTTCCTAACATCACATGGTTCCATTTAAAAGGGTGGGAAAGACAATAACAGTACCTAGAAGAGGAATTTGAGGCAACCTGGAAGCCTATTAAAGACACAAACCAAATGCCCAGTTTGCCTTGTACCAATAATTTTCATCTCACCATAAAGGGGAGGTCAGCCTGGCATGGTCTCTGTTTACACATGATGCTGTGAGGTTAAAATAATTCAAAGTATTTCTGTATTCTACTGACTGTGACTTCCCACAGCTATATGGCTGTACCAAGGATGTGCCATGATGCATCTGGTCACATTTAAATTCATATTTAAATGAGTTCTTGACTAAGAAATGTTTTTCCCTGTTTCAGTCTCTCCCCTGGACTCTGCTGTTGTGCCTTGACAAAGGGAATTCAGCTCCCTTCCTTCCTTATCCATTGTAAACATAAATATAGATCCTGACTATATTTTTATATAGGAAGAAAAAAAGACTGGAAACTACTCCTCTGCTTTTGGCCTAATAGATACCTGCACTACCAGCATCATTTGCAATGGGCTGAGGAGGGGGAAACTATTTTGGCAAGTTCCCTCCAAGCCTAAAACCGTCAAGAAAAGGTAAAGCGTGGGAGGAGGACTCATCCCCCTCCCCTCCTTGTTGCCTGTGAGTTTCTGTAGAAGCTGGGGAAGCAGATGGATGCCACAAGAAGCGCAAAGGATGCCTGGAACCGACAGCACGTCAGTGGGATTCGCACAGTCCCAAAACGGCAAAATCCCTTCACAACACCCACTCCACAGGGATCCTCCACCACCGGGATTTACGGGACTTCAGGCTCAGTGGATTTGGAGCAGGATGGTGGCAGCTTGTTCCATCCAAAAGAAATGGCAGAAGACTGCCAGCACAGCAAAAAAAACCACAACAACTTAAAGTTGGTAAGATGAGCAATACAAGTGAGATACGAGGGGAAAAAGAAAGTGCAGAGGGGGCCAAACCCGGACACCTGGTGCAGCGAATCACAGCATCAATTAGGTTGGAAAAGACCTCTGAGATGTTCAAGTCCAACCTATGGACCCATCACCACCTTGTCAACCAGACCATGGGCACTCAAAGCCACGTCCAGCCTTCCCTTAAACATCTCTGGGAACGGTGACTCCGCCACCTCCCTGGGCAGCCCATTCCAATGTTTAATCACCCTTTTTTGTGAAGATATTCCTCCTGACGTCCAACCTTAACCCCCCGCTGGTGCAGCCTGAGACTGTGTGTCCTCTCATCCTGCCTCTGGCTGCCTGGGAGAAGAGGCCGGCCCTCACCTGGCTCTCAGGTAGGGATGCCCAACACCCAAGTGAGGGAGCCGCAAGCAAAGTTTTCATAGTTCAAGAGCACAGGAGAACTGAAGCTCTTGCAATCGGTCCTGACGGTACATCCATGAAGCACCGATATTCCCCCCTGCGAAGCACCTGTGAACGATCCCAACACATCCCCCTCTCCCAGCTCTTTGTTCCAGCCCCGGCTGCCAGCGCTGTCCCTCGGCCACCGGGATGCGCCCGTGGAGCCTCACTGCTGGCACACAATCACCGAATGGTTTGGGTTGGAAGGGATCTTAAAGACCATCTACTTCCAACCCCTTGCCGTGGGCAGGGACGTCTTCCACTATCCCAGGTTGCTCCAAGCCCCATCCAACCCGGCCTTGGACGCTTCCAGGGATGCGGCAGCCACAGCTTCTCTGCGCGACCTGTGCCAGGGCCTCGCCACGCTCACAATTTTTTTTTTTCCCAATCTAACCCTCCCCTCTCTCAATCTGAAGCCGTTCCCCTTGCCCCGTCGCTTACACGCCGCTGCAGGTGGTCTCTCTCCATCCTTCCCGTGCCTCCCCGCCGCCCCTCGCTCTCCCCCGCCCCGCCGCCCGCACACCGCGCATCGCCCCTCGCCGGGGCCGCTCCCCGCGGTCCCGCAGCGCCCGTACCCCGCTGTCACACACCCCCCCTCCCCGCCCTCACCCCCCATCCGCCGCATCCCTCCCTCCCGTTTCCATACTCACGGCCCCGGAGCCGGGCTCGGGCGCGGGTGCCGGGCTCCCTGGCGGGCGGCAGCCCCGGCGGCGCAGGCGCGCTGCCGCCTCCTCCCCCCGTGGCGGTGGCGGCGCGGCCGCGGCTCCGCTCAGAGCCGGGCGAGCGCGGCTCGGGCCGGGGCGGGACGAGACGAGGGAGCGGCGGACGGGGCGAGGGAGGCGGGGACCGCGCTCGGGAGCCGCGCCGCACACCCGGCCCGTCAGTGACCGGCGCTGCTGGGGAGGAGGAGGAGGAGGAGGAGGTGGTGGTGGTGGTGGAGGAGGAGGCGACGGCGGCGGCGGCGGCGAGAGATTCTCCCACCCCCACCCACCGAGCTGAGGTGAGGCCAGGGCAAAGCATCCTCCTTTCTTCCCCTCATCCCTTCCTCCCTTTCATCCTTCCTCCCTCCCCCCCCTCTCCCGACCTCCTTCCTCTCATCCTTCTTCCCTTATCCTCCTTCCCCCTTATCTCGCCTTCCCCTCATCCTTCCCTGCGCTTCCTGGTCCTCCTTTCCTTTCTTCTCTCCTTAGCCACCCTTCTCCACTCCTCCCCATCCCCCAGGCTCCCTCTCCCCGTGCCCACATTTCGCACCCTCCAGATATAATAATCCTGCCTTCTCCCTCCTTCCCCCCCCCCCCCGCTTTTCCTTTTTTTAAACGCAATTTTAATTCTCGCTCAGTGGAAGGGGGAGAGGGGAAAGAGACAGAGTCGGTCACAGAGATAATCCCCCCTCCTGTAAAGAATGGATTTGAATTAATGGTCATTTGGTGGTGTCTGTATTATGGGAAGAGGGGGATTATATTTAGGGAAGAAAAGAGAGGGTCAAAGGTGTGTTGCTTCACTTATTCATCTATTTACCCACCATCACTTGGAGGTGAAACCTGGCTCCGTGTTATCTCAAGTCTTTTTTTTTTTTTTTTTAATTTTTTTTTTGGTATTGTTTAAAATTATTCTCCTTTCTTCGGGCGTCAGAGGTTTCTTCCTCCTTTTTATCCGTCCCCCCGTGCGTCCCTGTGATTTACGGTCGCTGCTGCTCCGATTGTGTGACCGGGAGCCGGCGGGGAAGGGGCGCGGGGGGCCGTGGGGAGGGGGCTGCGGGCGCCTCCTGCATCCCTCCATCCATCCCTTCCCCGCAGGCCTCTCCCAGGGGCCAAGACCTTCCCAACCACCCCGCTGCGCATCCCACCCGGAATCCATCCTGAGAGGTGCCAGCTCCCACCGAAGGATGTGCTCCGGTGGCAAGGAGTGAAAGTTTAAAGCGT
This sequence comes from Empidonax traillii, assembly GCF_003031625.1. Lineage (NCBI taxonomy): Eukaryota > Metazoa > Chordata > Aves > Passeriformes > Tyrannidae > Empidonax > Empidonax traillii. Next base: position 104,719 of record NW_020956500.1, read on the forward strand.
GGCTTTGTCTCTCTGGGAATGGCGAGGAGCTGCGTGGATGTCGGCGGTGGCCGGAGTATCTCTTGGCGTGGCTTCTGGAGTGGAAGAAGTTTTGCTCAGACGTGGTGGTGGTGGGGATTTGGGGCTTTCCCCGGCTGCCGTGCCCATTTGGGAGTTGGCGTTGTGGATGCGTGTGCTTAAGGGGAGCGTCCACACGCGGGGGGTTTGGGAGAGAAACTTTTCCATCTTTAGGATGGGGCGCAGCGTGAGGAGAAAGCAGCAGGCGCTTGCCTCTCTGCAGATTGGAGGGGTGAATGCACTCCCTCGTGTGTGATGCCTGGCTTCTTTTTAAGGTGATGCTCTGTCAGTTGCTGGTTGTATTTCTCTCCCGTGCAGAGGCAGAGCGTTTATTTCATTGAGAGCGTGTTTCGGACAATTTCAGCCTTTTCGAGCTTCCTTTGCTGAATTTGAAGTTAGTTCGTGCTTTGTCAGGATTGATGTGTTTCACCCTCCTTGTTATTTTAGAAATGTATAGATAGCACAGCAGCCAGCGCTACAGCAAAACTATCAGCCTGAATATTTAATATGTATGCTGTGTATCATCTTGGCATGTGTCCCCAGAAAAATGTTAATTCTGTGAACTTGTGCAGATTGCAGTGAATGCTGTGTGTTTTGGAGTACCAGGTAGATAAGGAGCATAAATAGGGGCAGCTCAAATGATGCTGCTGATGCAAACACCAGATTTTCCTGGCTCTGTGGCTGTTACAATGCTGCTGCTTGGTTTTCCTCTTTACCTGTAGTGCCTATGATTGATATAATGCATCGTATCAGGCTTTTTATACTCCAGGTCAAACAGAATTCTTTCTAGAGGAGAAAAAGTAGTGACCTGAAGGGTGAAGTTCTGCACTCAATTGTGTAAATGCTTGTTTACAGAAAATACCACCTCAGCTGGGTACAAGATAGCTGTAATTCCATTAATGGGCTCTGCTGATGACAGAAACCTCCACAGGAAAGCTCCCGTGTCACTTGAGCCCTCACATGGAAATACAACTGTAATTCATGCAGATTTTCTGAAAGCTCTTTTAATATTAATGTTGAGCGTGCATGGTACTACTGAAATGCCTTTGAAGCCCTGAAAACCAAGAGTATTTGTAGACTGAGTCTTTAAAGCCGGAGGAAGCAATTAGATCTTCGGCTCTGACCCCTTGACTGTTGTAGCCAGTTGGATTTTATCCAGTTACTGTTAAATGCAATAACTTGCATTTGGCTGAAACATGTTTTCTGGAAAAATTGGAGTTTTGATCGGAAGACTGTAAGAGGTGGAGAATCTGCTGTTTATTATTTGGCTGCAGCTCCCAGTCACTGGTTACTGATGTGCCTTTCTCCACTATGCTGAAGAACTCCAAGTATTTTCTTACCATGGAAGTATTTATGTGCTGTAACCCAGTATTCCCTCTCTTCTCTACTTGAAAAAGCAAGTGAACTAAAATTCCAGAAATGTGTCACTGCATGCATTTTCCTCACAACTCGGTTTCTGGGGATTTTTTTTTTTTTTTCCAAAGCCACTTTTTCAGCATTTTTGTGAAAAGGGGAGCTGGATAGAGCATGCCAACGCCTTGTCTCGGGAGTGTTTTGTGAGTTTAAATATTACCTCTCTGGCGTTACTCTGCTGGTTCTACATGACATTTACATATTCAGCCTTCATCTGCTGCCCTGCATTTTGATGTCCTTTTCTCTGAGTACTCTCACTGTTGCTTCAAGCCCTTTGCAGGACTGTTTCTTTCCACAAGAGTTCATCATTCCATAGACTGGCATGTGTTTCTTAATAGTGGCTTTATAACTCTGTACCTGTTTGGGTTTTTTTATATAATGTTTTGTTCCTAGAGTTAATTGAATATACCCAGCACTCCTGATGGCTTTTTGTAACTGATTCATCTCTGTCAATTTACACTTGTGCAAATCGTGTCACTATTGATTGTGTAGGCTTACAAATGAAAAAGTGGCTCCACCTTTGGGGGAACTCCATGTTACTCTGAGTTATGTTACCATGAGTTCTTCTCAAAAGCTGGCTTTCTTTTTTTTTTTTCTTTTTTCTTTTGAGATGTCACTTAACCAGTTCTTCACCGGTTTATTTGGTGCTGTTTTGCTGTCAGGCTCTCATGGAATACTGCACCAAGTGCCAGAGAAGTTTATACACACAGACAGGTATATTTGCCAACTGGAGGTGTGAGTTGTATCAAAAAATAAAACCACATTCATCTTAGAAAATCAACTCTTGTTATTTTCCTTCCTGTTATTTGTTTTAGAGCTCTGATATATTAGTATCCCATATAATTTTTTCTTTCATTTTTGTTTTGTTCAGGACTGACATAGTTCTAACCTTCCTGTAGCTGCAGCCACTGTCTCGTGGAGTCTTTCAGAGTAACATAAGTGTTCATTCAGACTTCTGGAATTTCCCTGGGATTTTCAGAATCCCTAAAAATTCATGTCAGTGGGAGAGACCTCTTGGACACTTCTGAGAGCGTTTTTCTATGGTGACCTTAGGTCCTGCTACCAAAAATGTTTTTTGCAAAGTAATGTTGTTTTAACATTGTACTTATAGTGGGATGATAATGAATATCCTCATGAGGTACCACCAAATCCTCCCACTTCTTTACAAATGCAGAATTACTTGTTGAATATATTTGCCCTTGTGCACTGTTGGAGTAGCTCAAAGTCCTTGTTGAACAGCACACCTGCCTGAGGGCTAAGATTTCTTTGTTCCTGCAATTCCCCCCCTACCTTGTGTTTTTCCTGTTTCCAAGAAATGTCTTCATCCTCACCTACCAGTTTTTTACACCCACTTTTCAGAAAGTTTTGAATTTGCTATCCCTTAACACTTTTTTTTTCCTGTTACATACGACTTCTTACTCGTAACTGCAGCGTTTATTGAAATCTGTTTTGTGGCTAAACTGTGGTAGTTATGACAATGCCTTCCAGGTATTACACGCTGTCTGAACACAAGAGTCTGAGATTATTTGGTTTTTTTCTGTGTACAGTGACAGAACCACGCAATTCATTACATTTCAGATGAGCAGGCTTTGCTTTCAATGTGGCATGTTTCAAGGCTTGGCTAAAGAAAGTGAAACTCTTTATTTCTTTGCTCCGTAGTTTGTCCATAGGTGGTACAGAGGGTAGGAATGCTTTGAGTTTAGATGTAGTACCAAGTGGTTGTGGAAAGATGAAGGGCAACTGCACAGAAATAATAATAGAATCACAGGCTGGTTTGGGTTGGAAGGGACCTTAAAAACCATCCAGTTCCATGGGCAGGGGCACCTTCCACTGTCCCAGGGTGCTCCAAGCCCCATCCAACCTCTCCTTGGACACTTCCAGGGATGGGGCAGCCACAATTTCTCTGGGCAGCCTGTGCCAGGACCTCACCTCACAGTAAAGGATAAGTAAATAAATAATACAATATACAGCTGGAAATAAGAAGGGCAGCACACAGAAATAAAGAGTAACATCACTAACCTGATAGGAATTACAGTGGCATGCTTAGGACATAACTTGCTTGGAGTCTTTGTGGCTCAGGTTTCTGGGAATTGTTCCCTTGAGGCTGATTTGAGGTAAGATGCGAGAAAATACAAAAAGACCAGAATTGGAAGGGAGGGTGAAAATGACAAAAAGGCAATTATATTTCAGAGGCCACGTGAGAGCCAATTCCTGACTAAGGTAAACTTGTTGGTGTCATGTAAACACCACAATTGTGTAACAAATACAAATACATTTGTTGGGATACAGTGTGCCGGTTGACCAGGGAGAACGTTCCACAGGCACACCTTCCATCCCTGCAGGCTGCTGGAAGCAGAAGCAGCTGAGACTCATTCCTTTTGGAGCTCCAGAATTGATGGGTGAGATCTTCCACGTGGATCAACAACACCTGGACCCAACTGGGACCAAACTGCTTCTGAGTCTGGCATGCCTTGAGCAGTGGTGGAGACTGAAAAGGCAGAAGTGTTTAAGAGTGCTGTAACAAAGAAGCTGAAGAAATGACAGCAAAGAAAGGAAACAAGGTTTTGGCCTATTAAAAGAAGTGGCTGAAAAGTAAGTTAACAACAGTGTGCAGTTCTGGTGCCCCCAGTGTAAGAAGGATGTGGAACTGTGGGAGATGGTCCAGAGGAGGGCCAAGAAGTTGATAAGGGGACCAAAGCATCTTCCCTGTGGAGTGTGGCTGAGAACATTGGAGGTGTTCAGCCTGGAGAGGAGAAGTTTGTGTGGAGACCTCACAGCACCTTCCAGGGTCCAAGGGGCCTATGGGGAAGCTGGAAAGGGATTCTTCATCTGGAACTGTAGTGGTAGGACAATGAGTAATGGGATCAAATTGAAAGGGGAGAAATTAAGCTTAATATATGTAAGAAATCCTTCCTTGTGAGGGTGGTGAGGCCCTGGCACAGGTTGCCCAGAGAAGCTGTGGCTGCCCCATCCCTGGAAGTGTCCAAGGCCACATTGGAGGGGGCTTGGAGCAACTTGGTCTAGTGGAAAGGTGTCCCTGCCCAAGGCAAGGGGTTGGAACCAGATGGGCTTTAAGATCCCTTCCAACCCAAACCATTCCATGATTCTGCTACATGATTCTACATTATCCTTGTATTCCAGCTTCTTATTGTCTTTGAGGAATTCATAATACATTTAAATAAACAAATACATAAAATATCTCAGAGTGATGAAACTATTGTATGGAGTCTTTTGGTAGGGCAGGCTCAGCATTCTAGAGATGTAAATGAATTTGGTATCAGGTTTCTGGATAAAAGCTCTACCTCGAAGTTTTCTCAGTGTTTCCTCAACATCCTACATGAGCCTTTGAGAGAACAGTGATCTCTGGTTTCAAACAGCGTTTGTACACAAACAGGCGTTCTTGAGAGTTTACAAACAGTGGGGTGGGTTGAAGTCATATTTACATGACAAAAGGTTGCCTGCTCCAGGAAATCAGATTGTTGATACCATCACTTACCAGTGCAGTTGGTTGAAAGGCAGGGTTTTCATGCTCCTCGTGTTTTGAGTAGTTAATTATTTTGATATGGAACAAGGAGGGGAATCTTAAAATTTCCAGCAAAATTAAAATTTTCTTCCCCTGGTAGAACTATCTGCACTCCCCACCACACCCCCATATACGTTTTGTGTTTCAAATATCTTGTGCTGTCACCAGACAAAGCATTTTGGCTTCTTAGGGGGCAGGGGGGAAGCTTTTCCATAGTTTTTCCTTGATTGTGTTGAGAAAACACACCTTTCCTTAAAGTACTTTAACTCTGCTGAATCACCATTTTCTGATAGCAAGGCTTTTTTTTTTTTTTTTTTTCCCCTTGGAATATTTTTTGTCTAGCAGTGCTTTTCAGCCACATCACCCCTTGCATTAGTATTCTGGTACAGAGAACAGGGGAGAAACGTTTTCACCATTGCTGCAGAGACTGCCCAAGTTTTCAGGCTTCTTAAGTAATGAGAATTATTCAGTTAAGTGAAGCTGAATCCTGTAACAATAAGAACATCTCACAGGGTTTGCATCTGAGAGGTAAGGAAAAAATGCTGGATTTTGCAGTTATGTGAAAGAATTTCTGTGTTCGGAGTATTTTAAAGATATTTTCGTAGATGTTCCAATCTGCTGTTATCACTGGTGTTTTAGTAATTATTATGTGACATTTCTTTCTCCTGTGGACTCATCCTTTTCTTTGAAGCTGTGTATTTTAAAAGCAAGCATATGTTACAATATGCTTAATGTAGGCAAGAATATTAAAACAGAAGACAATTTAAACGTAAGTGGAGCTCAAATGGTGAACACACTCTTCTAAGCAGAAAGTGGAAGTGTTTTCAGCCAGGGGAGGCTCCCACTTGCCCAGGTGACTTCTGCAAATGGGGCTTAAGCTTTTGAGTTACTTAAAGCCTCTAAATGGATTAATCACTTGGCCCTTTTCTACAGCTAATCAACCTTAATTTTTAATACTCTGTTATTTACTAACAGAAGCCACTCCTCTGTATTCCACTCAATGTGTCTTTATGGAAATTCTCCTTTAAAGCCCTTTCAGCACAGCAGGGGCAGCTGAATCTTTCAGTCCTCTTAAGTTGTGCTTATAAAGAAAGCATCAGTTGGAAATATTCCTTATATTTTAAACACAGAAACTGTGTCCATCCAGTGCAGAGCTGAGAAAGCCACTTTTATCAGCTCTCTAAATCTTTTCAAACATCAAAAGTAGCTCCAAAAGGCTTCTTCCTCGAGTCTTAACTTTCAAGCTAGATTATGCAGTAAAACACTAAAACAATGGAATAAAATTTTAGTAAGCATTGGATCCATTTCTATTGCAGTATCATCATGTCAGGAGCAATAGTTGTGTCCTTTCCAGAGGGACCCCATTAACAAACGTGAATAAAATCTTTCTAAAAGAGGCATAAAAATTATTTGCAAACAAAACTCGCTCAAATAGTCTGAGGCAGATGTTTTTATCTGATTGGATTTTTTTCCCTCCTTTGCTGCCTCTAGAAAAGCATTTTGTTGTTTGCTTCTTGGTATAGTGAGATTTCCTCTTTAAAGCTGTCGTGTAAATTTGCATCAGTTTGGAGATTTTTGTAAATAAATAGTTCTAAGTAAATGAATGAATACAAATCAATAGAGAATAAATGTGATGTTCTCTGTCATTAAATACTAACTTTCTAGACTGTTTATTGAATGGTCTTTGCTCCTGATAAAAAATATGACCAGCTGTGATAATTTACTCATAGTTAATTCTTCATATTTGTTGAGCAACTTTGAATATACAACCCAACTACTCTTTTTCTTTTCTGCATCTCTGTAAAACATCATATGATGAAAATGTCTATTTCAGCTTTTACCAAAATGAAAAAGGATTGATTTCCAACTTTTTGTACTGTGACAGAATATTTAAGTAAAATTAATTGTGTCATCTGTGCTTGGTTTTCATAGAGGATTTATCAAAATGTTTCATAAATGGCTATCCCATGGTTACAAATGTTGACTCTTTAGATAACAAAAGACTGTTCAGCTTTTCAAGGAAAGGTATAAAATGGATAACAACTAAAACTTGAAGTGAGAAAAATCCAGGGTAAGTAGAAGAATAGTTCTTCCATTTGTAAAATATAGGAAAGCTGGTCGATTTAATTCTTCTAGTTAAAATCCACAGGTGATTCTTGAAAATGAAGTTACAGGGTGGCAAAGAAACAACTGCCATGCAACTGCCATTTGTTATCCTTTTTTCCCCCTTTAATGGGGTCAGAGTGAGAGAGATGCATATATTTTTATTGCAGCACATGAACTCCTTTCTAGTTCTTACACAGATAGTCCTGAGTGCTCACTATAATCAAGTCAGAAATGCAAATTCAGAATTACAGCTGCTTAGTCTAATTTTAAACGTATCCATTATCTCTGTAATCTCCATTCCCAGCGCTCAGATGCCACACAGAAATACTTCTAAGGAGAAGAAATTGTCAGGAAGCCCATGAATGAAGGAGGATGAGGCAGTGGAGGGACAGAGTTGGAATAAATACACTCCAACAAATATTCCGGTTGTCTGGGAGCGCTGGGCAGAGACCACAGTGAGACGTCCCTCGTCCTTGGGTGAGCTGCCCACGCTTTCCCTAAAATTCAAGCCTGTTTCAATCAGCTGACAAGGTGTTGTGGACTTGTGGCCTTGCTCAGTGTTGTTACTGGGTCACATCTGACATCCAGCAAGAACAGGAACACGAGAAAAAAGGAAAAGAAATGAGAAAAACTGTTGCTATCTTATGATTCAATTTTACTTGCATGGCTTAGGGAGAATTCTGTGCGTGGCTAAGGCAGCAAACCGAACCCCTGGATGCTCTAATTTGCTCTTGCACACTAATTGCATCCTTGAACAAAGTTTTTTTTTTCTTTTGTACTCCAATTGCAACCCTTTCATTCAGGTCTGAGCCCAGGGGATGGCGGGTCAAGGCAGGTGAATGTTTGTGTGCCTCAAACATTACATCCATTTTATCACTCCCCTGTATGCTTTCCTCATCTTCTAAATGACTTAAATGCATTTCCAGAGCACTTTCTACAGCCATATAAATACTTTATGTCTTTGTTTGTTCTAATTCTGTATTTACCCACCAACTGTATTTTGTTTACAAATTCAGCCTAAGAACTAGAAAATGTCTGAGCTATCTGTGTTCAGTATTTACCTTCACTTGGCAGGGTAAGAAATAGCATTTTATTATTGTTTTTAATCGCATTTAATATATTTAATTATAATTTCCTTAATGTAATCAGGGAAACTATCACCTTGCTTCTTGCAGAGTCTTTTTGGAATGCCAGCCAGAGGTATTGTATGGTCCCAGGTGATCTCAAACGCTGCAGCACAACCTAATTTACATGACAGAGTGGTATGGAAGCATACATTTTGTGCAAACATAGCCAAAAAGCCTTCAGAATTAATGTCTTGAAGTAGTTGAGAAAGCTGAGTGACTGTAGTAGCCATGGTAACTTTTTTCCTCTTGCTTTTAAGTACAAACCTCGCTGATTACAAGGCTTGATGTGAGCCTTAAGCTGGGGAAAACTACAAATTTGGTGGCAGCAAAAGAAAAAAAAAATCACAGATAACTGGACAGATTCACCACATGGGGAGCAGTGGATTGGATACAGAAATAGGAGGCTTGCAAACACAATTAGGTTGAGAGCTGTAATTATGACATAAATGCTTTTTCTGAGGCTCCATCCTCCACATTCTCCTTGTTTGCTCCGAGTTTTAGGACTGTTTTGGCTTGACATGTGCTGGAGTTGCAGGTACCCTTTAGCTCAGGTGCTGCCAGACCCTGGCTTCGAGCAAACTTGGTTGCATCCTAAGAGTGGAGTCAGCTTAACTTTGTTTTAATTGTTTTATGGCTCTTGGGTTCACGGGAATGATGCTGAGATGCACTGGCAACATGAGTGTGTTCAGGTCTCCTGTCGTCTTAATCAGTTTATTTTTGCTGGGTGTTTGACAGTCAGCCAAAAGAAACCAACGAAAAAGATAAAAAATTACGTTGCCCTAGAACAGCTTCTTGGCTGGTTTTCCATAAAAAGATCAGTCAGGAAGAAGGGGAAACACTATAGATGAATATTTTGAATATTTCCTTTTTTTTTTCTTGCTTTTTTTTTTTAAATCACTTTTCCATGATGGTGTAACAATTGGGAGTCTCTTATTTTTTTGCTCCCTCTGCTTTTTTTACTCTCACTCATTGGAGGTGATGTGAGGTCCGTTCTGCTGCCCCTGATATCCGGAAGAAAAGTTTGTTCTACCCTAAGGATGCTGCAGGATTTGTGATGTCTAAAGCCTTTCCTGATCAACCCCCTGGGGAGATAATCCAGAGTAATTAAATATTTCTTAAAAGAGAGCGAGAGTGAGATGGACTGTGATGATTAAGACACGAGTGGATCAGAGAAAGCAGTATTTGCTTATACGGAAGGAGCAGCTTCTAAGGAAGGACTGAAAATCACATTCCTTGGGGAAGTACCATTAGGAGTTTATCAAGGGCAAGTGCTGGATCCTGCAGCTGGGACAGGACAATCCTGGAGAGGCTTGGGAATGAGAGCTGGGAGCCCTGCTCAGTGGCAGGTTGAATATGAGTCAGCAACACCCTCAGGCACGTGGTGGGATTTTTGGGGCTGTCCTGTGCAGGGCCAGGACATGGACTCAAAAGATCCATGTGGGTCCTTTCCAACTCAGGGTATTCTGTGAAAGAAGACATCGGAGTTTAAACGTTTCAGATGTGCTTGAAATTAGTGGTATGAGTTTAATTTGGAGTGACCTCATCCACTCACCTCTTGGCTGTGCTGGTTTGGATGTTTTCTCTTTCTTCGCTCTTCTTCGTTGAGAAGTTCTTTTTCAGTAGGAGGAAAGCAAGATCCTGTAAGTGAAGAAAGAACTTTGAAACCACTCCTTTAAAAAAATGTCTTTTTAATGATTTCCACCTGGCTTTAATTAGAAATTGCTAAAGGTGCTTAGAATGGAGGTCACCTCCTGGCCATTACAGCTCAGGTGTGGGGAATACAGGCAAAGTGGAGCTGCTGAGGGACAGGTATGTACAGGAAGACTTTTAACAGCTTGAAGCACTTAGAGATCCTTTAAAGAAGAGGGAAATATGTAAATACAAAAAAAAAAAAAAAGGCATTGTGTTTGAGCAGATAAACCTCCTTTATGCATTAAAATAAAAATAAAACACCCATAGTGAGTCTTAGCTCTGGTCTCCACATCATCCTCCTTTTGCAGTAAATTCAGTGCCTTGAATGTGAAATATGTTTCTCCAATTTCAAGAAATGTGCAAAACATGAGGGACACTTAACAAGGACCGAGCAGAGAGATTTATTTTACCAGGAGCCTCTTCCAGCGTTGCAGATGGTTTCTGGCTGTCTGGTCTGAGGGACTAGCTTGGGTATTCAGATTATGCAAGATTAAATCCTTGATCCTTTGAAATTAATTACAGAATTTTCATCAATGTTACGAAGCTCTTACCCAACACTTTTGGAGCTGTTTCTGCCTTTGGCACTGGACTGGTGACTGTGTCTCCTGAGTGTAGCAGGAACCAGTCCTGTGTGCTCTCAAAGTGATCGATAAATTGCTTAAATCTCTGGAAAATTCAAATGCTTCTCTGTGTTACCTTCTAGAGCTGTTGTGAGCACTGATTGTGTCTGTTACCATGCTTCAGAAAGCCAGTGATTTATGTGAGCAGGATTTTTTTTACCATTTCAACATTAAAAAGACCAAAAAAAAGTAACAGTAAATGCCCAATACATCAGCTCTTCTTTGCATCTGATTTTCTCAGCTGCTGCAAATAAACAATACCTGCTGCTCAGTCCTTCATTTTAATGAGCTGTTGCTTTTTGTTGTTGTTTTGATCTAAAGACTGCTTTTCCTCAGAAGCGAGAAACTTTATGTTGGGCCAGTTGAAGAAAACATTGGAGGTGAATTCAGTTCCCTCAACGTGATGGAGACACTTTACAGTCTTCAGCTCTGCTCTTCAGTGAGGTCACAGGTTTTGCTTCTGTGCAGCATCCTGGGTTCATCTCAGTGCCAAAACCAACCCCAAACATACCAGCACAGAGTGGCTTGATCAGTAGCACTGTATTTTTCCCAAAACATGGGTGGGAGGGTGCCCTGGGAACTTCCACAGCCCAGGGTTAGTCTTGAGTGTGGCAAAGTACATGAAATAATGATGAAATTTGGTGGGAGTCCTGACATTTTGGAGATGTTTTGGCTTAGTGGAGATAGAGTTACAAATGTTGTCCTAAAGGGTGTGTGTTACAGGCGTGTGTGTGTCATATGCAGAACACTCTGTATGATGACTCTAAATTAATTGTGGGTCTGTGTTTCCAAACACAGAGAGTACCGTGGGAAGTATTACAAGATGAGTTGTAAGGCATGTCAAGGGCAGTGATCACAGTCAGTATGTTAGAAAGGTTTCATTGTTTGTTTTTCCAAGGAAATTTTGGTGACTGAAGAACAACTGTTGCGTTTTTTTGTTTTGTTTTGTTTTTTTTTTCACTTTTGGATGCCTCTAAATAAAACAGAAGGGTTTGATGAAGGTGTGTAATCACTTAGATTTCTTCTGTCACAAATAATGTGCAGTCTGTGCACATGTTTAATCACCATTAAAGGAGGTGTTGGGCTTTTAGCCATATTTATGAAGGTTCTCTCATTTTAAAATGGAAAGCAAAAGACTCAGTACTGCTTTCTACTGGAAGGTGTCCCTGCCCATGGCAGGGAGTTGGAACCAGATAATCTTTAAGGTCCCTTCCAACGCAAACCACTCAGTGATTCTGTGGTTTTATTGCTTTTAAAGGAAGTGTTTTGTTGATTGTCATTCCTAAAATTCAGTCCAAACTTCAGTCTAAGAAGTGTATGTCCATACATTTCTAAATAATTTAGTGAAAATGATGTGTCAGCAGTATTTTTAAAGTTACAACCATTTGAATGAGTTAAAATTGAGTTTTGCACAATACTGCGAAAAAGATGAAAAATGGAAAGCCTTATTTTTTTTATTATAATAAATTACTTGTCCTTCAGGTGATTTCCAGGTATCTTATGTGTTAATATAATGAACACTTCCCCTGCTGAACTCTTTCTTGCTGCTGGGTTCTTAAGCCAAAGGAAAAAACAGTTTTAAAGAGCTGTATTTCTGGGAAAATTGTTATAAAATGACATTCACTGTAGAGAGGCCTGAGTAAAATGTAATCTGTTATTCCCTCTGTTTTATTTCAAGACTGTGGGGAGATGCTTTTTCGCTCCACACTCGCTCGGAGTTGCTGCAGTCCAATGTTTGCTGCCCTGTTGCTATTTTCGTTCCTGCTTTTTGTGGTGAAGGCTTGTGATTTCATTAACGGTTATTTTAAAACCTGAGCAACCTGACAGAGGGCTAAATAGAGCATAATTCTGTTTCCCATGCAGATAAGCACAGCAACACATGAATAAAGATCAGCTTGGCCTCCCCTCCACGCTTCGCAGGCCTCCCACGTGGCTTTGGGAGCCTTGGGGAAATGGGCCGTGTTATCTTCAATTTTGGAAATAATTAACATTAGTTTAATCCAAAGTGTATTTCTAGATTAGTTTGTGGATTATAATAGTTGTGGTTCCTAATGTTTTCTTCTTTTGTTGTTGTTTTTGTCTGTGTTTCTGGCATGGGGGGGGTTGGGATCTTACCCCACTATCCACCTTCCTTCAGTGGGAAGCTGTGCATTGAGTTGAGGGAGTTCAAATAATTCTCCCAGACTTTGCACTTGTGTTAGGTTATGATAACTCTTGAAACCCAAACTTGCATCTTACGTGTTAACTCCACCTATGGCTTCCAGAAGTCATCTTTGCCACTCGCGGTGTCACAGAGCACAGGGCCCTGTTTGTCCTTCGAATTAAGGAACAGCGGTTAAATTACACATGGCTTCATCATCCTTATTTTTCCAGCCCGAAGAACGGTGTGGTGACCTTATGTTGACACTGCAGAGAATGTGGGCTTTGTTAATGAATTCGAGACCTGCCCCTGAAGTTTCAACCAGAGGCACTTGTCCTACGGCACCAGCTTTGTTTTTTGGGGTTATCACCGTGACATCCGTCCTGTTGCTACATGAGGTGCCATGTGGTAGCACTTATTCTCCTTGTATTCATTGGATGTGATTTGCTTAATATAAGACAACAAGCCTGTGCCACATTTATGTTTAAGTGAAGAGAAAAAAATTACTTTCTCTGGAAGGATGACAATGAGCTGTTTATTACCACAAGCTGTGCGTTTTATTTTCTTTTACTTAGAAAGCGGTGATTTGTCTGAATTTTTGGAGTGGTTTTTAAGTGAATAATGATATAAGAGCCTTCTTACTTGAGGCTTCTTATAAATGTAGTTATTTATATGAGGAAAAATTGTTCAGGCGTGGATTATTTATGCGGAGGAGAAAACTGGCTCTGGATTGATGTAATTTTTCTTTCCCATCTGCTCTGAACGACTTTGTTGTCTCTGCGCAGTGAGCGCTCGCCTGCAACTTTGTTTGAGACACTTAGGAGCTCCTTGTGCTATTTTCCTTAATGAAATGAACCGGTTCAAACATCACCTTTTGTTCCTCAAGGCAAACTTTGTTCCCTCGTGGCTTCCGAGAAGTGTTGTGGCCTTTCCCCTTTCATTTTAGGCAGCCCTGGTTTCGTCGTGCACTTAAAAAAGTAGAGCTGAGATTTTGGATGTTTTCTTGGTCTGGTGGTAGTAGTATTTTTTTTTCTTAATTTTTGATGTTTTTCTTTTTTCCCTCCACAACAGTTGAGAGATGGATGAGAAGAGTAATTGCACTTTGCCCCCCACCGCCTTTTGATTTCACTTTTAATGCCAGTCCCTTCCTAAGATGGTCCAGTCTGGGCTCAGCCTCCTGAGTGAACTATGATGTCAGTCCTCTCTGTTTAGCCACCAGATTCTTTCAATATTGGTAATTCTGCCACTGGGAATATGCAGCTGTGGGCAAAAAGAGCATCCAAGCAGCCTTCCTAAAGCATTGTTAATTATCGACAGTAAAGAAAGATGGGGAGGATTTTATACCAATGGAGATCTTTCCTACCTACAGCCAAGAATGACCTAATTTTTTTTTTTTTTTTTTTTAGGTACACCAGCAGGATGTGTCTGTAAACAGTTTCTAAGCAACAGCTCCCTGTCCTCTAGAAAGAATGTCACATTTTATTTGTGACTCCTGGGTTTTACAGCCCTTCTGCCCAAATCTGTGCCCTGGATTAGGGAGAGGTTGGAGGAGCCTTGTCAGCAGTGATAGTTCTCCTCTTTTGTAGTACTACCAACCACCTACAGCTCACTGAGGTGTTGGAAATTAAATCACTGTCTCCTTTATTGTTGGCTTCCCAACAGCTTTGCTGTCGCAGTCCAGCACTGTGAATTATTTCCGTGCAGCTTCATAAACATTCTCTAATGATCAAACAACCCTTATTTCTACTTCCATTTAAATCCCAGAGGTGACAAACCAGGAAAACCTAAATAGTTATTAATTTTTTTTAATGATTACATGGTTTGAACCGGTTACAAGGCAAAAACTGAGTTTTCCCCACAGCACAACAGGTCTCTGTTTTCACCAAGACTGTCTCAGACTGGGGTAATTCAGAGGTAAAGAAAATGAGAGCCCTTTGCTATCAGATTTTTATCAGCTGGGAGCAAGCAGCTCAAGTGACCAGTTTTCTGAGACTTGCCAGCATTAAACACTGTCAAATAATTTGCATTTAGAGGTCGAGCTCAAATAACTGCCTAAGAAAGAGAAAGAACCTTTTCCATGGTAATATAGTTGTATGTAGGGGAGGGGAAAGGCAAGAGAGAGAACAGTCTCACTGAATGATGTACACTTTTGTGATTAATTTAAATAGATGTGATTTGAAAATGGCAAACATTTTCTTTTAGCCAAAGATCTGTATAAGATGAAGTATAGAAAAGGAATTTTTCAGAGGGATTTTTGTTTGTTTTGGTTTACTAATCCCATCCTTGGAAGTGTTCAAGGCTAGGTTGGATGGGGCTTGGAGCAACCTGGGCTAGTGGAATGTGTCCCTGCCCATGGCAGGGAGATGGAATGAGATGATCTTTAAGGTCCCTTCCAACCCAAACCATTCCATGACTCTATGATAACACCAGGATCTTCTAAAAGAGTGTTCACCAGGGGGCCGTGGAGATGAAGAAGAAATTGTTTCAGGCTCTTGGAACATGAAAGAGTCATAAATGTCAGGTTCTGTATCTTGCAGATGATCTACCATATCTTGCCTTAGCTGAGACTGCTTTTTATGTGGGAGATCTTGTAGGAAACAGGTTTTGCATCAAAGGACATTGGAATAGAATAGTTTCATCAACTCATTTAGTGAGAGGGGGGGAAGAGTCAGCTGCAATCTCTCTGCCATTATGTTCCTTGCAAAGCAGCCTTCAAGAATATATGTTGGAGGTTGCTTACTGAAAAAGATTAAATTTTGTCCTACTAATTCCGTGCTCCCATTTATGACTTGTTTTTACCCATTCTGTGAGCCAGCAGAAATAAACTTCGAGTTTATTGGAAGATTTGGGAGGAGGAAGAGTAGCCTCATCAGGTACCAGAGAATGGTGGGACCTACAGAAGCGTTTTGGTCATTTTACTTGTTTGTTTTTAATTTGCTGTGCCTTATCTGCTACTGTTAAGTATTATTTCAGTTTGAAAAATGGTCTTACTGCTTTAATGAGCAATGCCCAGAGAGAGGGGCTGTGGATGCTGGAATCAGATTTGAGTCATGGTATTGATTGATAATACAGGATGTAGCTGATGGCCTGGTTTAAGGGAATTGTAGAGTTTATTTCATCCCTAGAAGGGGCAGAATGATAGGTCTCTGTGTGCTTTTGAGAAAAGCAGAGATCTCTGTATATGTTTCATCTGCTATTGCGAGAAACTGTCTTGTTTCTTACAACTGCCTTTGATTTCAAATCAAAGGAAATGGAGATTTTGGCTACAAATGGAATGGGGAGTGAAAAAAAGCAATGGAGACATTTTTCTGGCTTGCATTAAGAAATAAAAACTGACTAGAAGGAATTATGATTTCTGAAAGAGAGTTTATATGCTGTTACGTGCAAGCGGGAAGCTCAGCAAGAAAGGCAGTTTAAAAATACCTGTGTGTTTAAAACCCGACATTAAAGTCAAAAAATCTGGAGTTAGAAGACAGATGAGACACGAGCTTTTGAAGAACTTTTTATGAAAAGGGCAATAAAAATAAGATTTGTGACGTTCTTACTTTTTAGGGGCTGCTGTGGTGGCTTCC
This sequence comes from Empidonax traillii, assembly GCF_003031625.1. Classification (NCBI taxonomy): domain Eukaryota; kingdom Metazoa; phylum Chordata; class Aves; order Passeriformes; family Tyrannidae; genus Empidonax; species Empidonax traillii. The sequence continues at coordinate 120,969 of NW_020956500.1, forward strand.
TGTCAAATACCATAAAACCAGGCTGGGAGTAAATTCCATTTTTTACTATTTTCAGCATTCTCGCCTTCTCCATTACATTTTGACCAAGAGTTATAAAATCGTTACAAAATTCAGATTCCAAGTGAGCTTTTGGGGCTTTGTGTGCTTCTGTTCATTTCTAAGGTAAAGGAAATTGTAATCTCAGTCAATCCCTATCAATAATTGTTTGATATTTCCCTTTAGATTTGGGCCAGATTTACTTGATGATTTGTCTTTCATGTAGAAATAATTAATTATTATTACTATTTCTCTGTTATTCTGCAAGACATGGAGAAACCCCACTGAAAAAAATGTCACTGTTACTAAATATTCCACTATGTACTAAATATTCTTCTCTGCACAAGGCAGATTCTTCCACCTTTGCAAGCTCTTGGTTTATAAAAACCCCTCCCTTTTCCTGAGCGAACTATTGTAGCTTTTTTTCCCCTGCATATGCTAACAAAATATTTGAAGATTGAAGGGAGTGAACATGCAGTGAGTCATCTTGTGTTGAGAATAAAACCTGATACATTTGTGAATGAGATCCAGCTTTGTGAAGTGGAGCGTGTAGGATATTATTGTTTTCTGAGTTGTTTTTTTTTTTTTTTTTTTTTTTTTTAATTATTTTTTGTATATATATTTTTGCTTTTAACAGATGTGTGAGTTAGGAAAGCTTTAATTAGACTTGGGAAGTGCTGTTTACACGTTTGTGAATCTGCAAATGTTGGGATGAATTAAATTTAGTAGAACTGAAACACTGAGGTGTTTTGAATAATTTTTGAAGGTGGCTCCATTAGCATTATTTAAGGATCTTTGATTCCTAAAGTTAAACACAAACATGCCTGAAAAGTTTGAAGTGAACTGAGTGCCAAAAGCTTGATGAAGTTCTGTGACTATTACGTAGCTTGAGTTAGAACGAGTGCAGGATTTTAGCAGAAATGAGAGTTGATCTGGTGACACCTCTGAAATGCCAAAGTCTGTCCAAGCCCAACTGTATGTTGCACAAAATTCTGCAACTCAGAAATTATTAAATATGGTAATTACGGGCAAATTTGATAATAAAATCTGTTCTTCTTTCTGTAAGGGCAGATGAAAACAAAGAGGACATGTATGGCTTGAGTCATCCCCAGATATTCCATCCTGGCTCTGAAGAACCAGCTGTTTATGGACTTCCTGAGTCTCAGGGTAGCAACTGGACAGTACTTTTTAATAGAGGAGAGACATGATATTGTTTCATAACTTCTCTTGTTAATGTTCCCTTTGTCTCTGAAACGTCCTGCTGCAGTTGGTTCCACAGTTCCGAGGGAAAAGGTGTTCCCTATTTAATACTTAGAAACCTGATGACTGAAGAATTTGAGGTGCATTTAAGTACTTGTATCATTGGAAGTATTTTGAGTTCTGTTCACCTCTGTGCCATCTGCCTTCACATAGAATCATGGAATGGTTTGGGTTGGAAGGGGCCTTAAAGATCATCTCATTCCACCCCCTGCCATGGGCAGGGACACCTTCCACCATCCCAGGTTGCTCCAAGCCCCGTCCAGCCTGGCCTTGAACCCTTCCAGGGATGGGGCGTGTTTGAAATCATAGCTATTCTCTCTGATTTATATTGAAAATTGAATAATAATGTGTGTTTAGAGTTTCTTCGTATGGAGAACATCCAGTGCCTCTGGTCATGGAGACTTCATAGATACACGTTGTAGTTCTACAAGACCTTTGTGGAGGTGGAGGGACACAGCAGGGGTGTAGATGTGTAATAGATTCAGATGGTGACATATAAGTATTCCTCCACTGCCCTCTTTTCCTGAACAAAGCTGTGCAGAACTACTGGTTTTCAGAGGGCTTCCAGCTGTGACTCCATTTTACACGTGGAGTTGCCTTTTCCCATGTTTTTCCCACGTTCTCCATATTACGCAGTGGTGAAGAAAAAAAAGCATTTTCATCGGCTGTTTTTGCCCCTGGTCACTGAGCTCAATGAAATCTGCAAGTCTGAGCAGTGAGATTTATGCTGGAGTGTTCTGCTTTAATTATTTTAGTTTCTTCATCATTAAAAATAGTCACTTTACTCTTCACCTCCTTTTTCTTCGAGTGGGGGCAGGAATTCTTTCTGGGGACCAGTGATACCGTACAAGTCACACACGGAAGATGTGAGGTCGTACTTTAGCTCCCAGAAGGCTCAGAATCCAGTTGGATAAATGAGTTATCCAATGTTTTAGTTGGCAATGCCGTTGTATTGCACGGACTGAAGTTCTGCAGTGAAGTAGGAAGAGCTCACTGAGGACGAGGCAGAATTTGTCTGCCTTACAGAACTTTACTGAACTGTGCCAGGGATCACAGAAGAGGAAAACTCTTGGTTTTGATCGAGCTTGGGACTAAAACTACTGCTGTTGAAAACATCTGAAACACTGATCACAGATGCTTTGGTTCCAAGCCTGGTAGGAGGTGGGGGGAAAAAGCCAAATTCACTATGGCAGTGTTTTATCTCCAAAAGGAACTGCACATAGAGGGAGGCATGATTAAAAGGCAATTAAAAAGAACACTCTGGGATTTTGTTCTTAAGAAACTTCATAGCATCATTTAAGTTGGAAGAGACCGAGGAGATCATCGAGTCCATCTGTTTCAAGGGCAGTAAGAAAAATAAATAATAGTCATTTAAACAGAAAATGAGGACTCAGGACAGCGGAGAAAGCTATTTTTAGGTGAGAGAGTATTTTTTAAAAGGTATCATAATGTGCAAGTATTCAATGCCCAAAATGTTATGAGGGAGGCCCGAAAATAATTCTGCAAAAACCTTCAAGACGTGAAAACCAATTATGAACCTTTTTCAATTCTTTTGGAAGCAGGAAGGGCTCCAGAGAGTTGGCAGCCAGCGGAAAAAGTGAGGTAGGAGAGGTGGAGCCTAAGAAGACGAGGCCCAGCAGAAAAGCCAGGGAGAAGTCTGTGCATCCTTGTTACCTGCTGTGCATCCTTATTACCTGGAACAGCTTGGGGAGGGTGTTCACAGGGAACCTTGCAGAGAACCGTGTGTGAGACTGAAGTGTTAATTAAAGGTGTTTTAGAGGAAACAGATACAATGACTAGTACGGTGTCACTAAAATGGAATTCTTGGATTCACCTCATCAGTGTTTGGTCTCACTCTTGTTCTCTTGTGACTGAGAAGCAACAACTGCCTTAAGGGTCAGGTTTCACAGCACAGTGAGCAGTGATTAGTTTTATCTTGTATAATTCCTGGATTGACATTGCCTTCTTTTTGCCAAGTTTTATGAATGCCTAATGCATTACTTTGTTTGAAAAGGTATTTAAGATAAGGTGCCAGTTTCACCTTGGGTTTTGTTTGGTGATTGTTTTTTTTTTTTTTTTTAAATCCTTTTATTTTCCATCATAATCCTCTATGAGAACTCTTTGTATTCCACTGAGGTGCCTGTAATAGTTTATTTACCTGATGGCCTGAAAAGTTTCATTGCTATTTTCCAGTTTGTTTGGGTTCCTTTGTTTTCCTAATCTTCACGTAGATTATTTTTTTCAGAGACACTGATCAAAGATTCACTATCAGGATGGAAACTGTTTATGAAAAGAAAAGTTCCTCTGTGGAGAAATTAATCTGACATTGGGTAAATTGCTTTTTTTGAAGATCTGGCATTTCATTGTCACCTGTTTACTTTTGCATTTCCTTTAGCCTGCAAAGACCAGTCATTTGTTAATTAATCCCATCAGATTTTTTGTGTTTATGCAAGAAGTGACTTCATGTTTTAATGTTGGTGAAGAAGAAAATGCATTTTAAGTCTTTCTGTCTTTCTTTCTCCTCAACTGAGGGGGTTTTCAGCTCCAGTAGGACTCATCTTGTCAGACTGGAGAGGTGTTTTCAAGACTGAAAAACAGATTAGATAAGTTGGCTTCCTCTGTGGTCAGGGCACAGAATGATGGTAATTGCTTGGACAGGTTGCAAACAATTCAAAATACAACTCTGCAGTTACTGTGCCTTTTTGTCCTGGATTTGCTATTAAATATCTCCGTATCTATTTATTTTTTTCTGGGCTGGTATTATTCCCTTCTGTATTGCTTCTCCAGATACTTCTCAGATCCATTAGTGGTGATGCCAGTTTCCTTTTGATAATTGCACCATAGCATCAGTGAAAAAATGCTTTTAACTCTAAAACGTCCTTTCACTGAACCTCATGTAATTATGTTGGATTTTTTTTTTATGTTTGAAATTCCATTTTTTTGAGAACAATTTTTTTTAAAAAATTTATTTTCATAATAATTTTGAAACAGCCACTTACTGAACTTGGTGCAGAACCAAAAGCATCTCAGATTTCTGTCATCTGACCATATGGATGTGGCTGTTACTTTCCCAGATGAATGAATTTTGAGGATTCTCAGTGAAATATCCGACAGTGTGTCTCTCTCAGTGGAACTGTACAGCCTGTATCCATGTGTGTCTCCTGGTTCAAAAAGTACAGTTGTAGAGAGGTGGATATTTTAAGGATCAAGCACTGTTCTTCAGACCTCTTTATGTAAGAGACATAGAAAAATCCCACATTTAAATGCTGCTTCTCTTACTGGCATACGGATTTTTCCGACTTTTAGGGGTCAGCCAGGTTTTTTTCCCCTGTGGAGTTGGGACAAAACCGAGCAAGTCGAGTAACTTCTCTGTATTTGTCTCATACCCCGTTGCTCTCTCCTTCCCAAGAGCAGAGATTTATATCTGGAAAGCCAAATATTTTCCCTCTGCCATTTCCTAGTGTGCTTTCCCAGGACAAGTGCTGTCCTGCTTCTGGTACAAATGGATGCAATCGGGGCAGTTTCTAATCCAGATTTCTTTGAAGTCCATGGGTGTCCTGAGCATCCTCTTCCAGGCTCAGCAGAGGGGATGTTTGAACAGCTTTCTGAGCGTACCAGACTTCCCATCAACTCTACAAAGTTCCTCTGCTTTCCTCAGCTCTTTAAAATTCATGTGCTCCCAGCTCCTTAAAGACTGGGTTTTTTTTCTCTCCTCTCTCTGTGTTTGTGATTCTTTCACCTTCAGTCAATAATAGGAAATCCTGTGCAGATTGAAGAGCCTGTAATACCCAGATGTCAGTGATTATGCTAAAGTCTTCCTTCAAATGAGTTGTTTTCAAAGGAGAAGAAAATGATTCTTTATAAATATATTTAATAAAATCACACTGCTCATTGAGTTTCTGCAGGTTTGCCTGGGGGTGGGAACAAAAACATGATCAGTTTAAGCACGGCACCACTTTTTTTTTTTTTCAGCATTACTGTAAAAAGCATATTAAGGTTTTCATTACAGTCTTTCCATTTTCAGAGGTTTATATCACCTGCTAATTTACTCATTATATAAGAACGTTACGTGGAAGGTCCATGTTGAACTAATCAAATTTCATTTGCAGAAAAACCCTTTCCAAACAGCCTTTCCCCGCCTGCTCAGGAAGGCAGGGGGGTTGCAAAAACTCTGCTAAGATTTCCAGACCCTTTTGTTCTGAGGGAAGGAAATGCCAGTTTGGGGTTCTCCATACCATGGTTCAAGAGCTCCTTTGCCTTCTATTCCCATATTTCATCCCATCCCATTTGCTTTATGAGAAGGTGATCAGGGATCTGGAGCCCCTCTGCTCTGGAGACAGGTTGGGAAAGTTAGGGGTGTTCAGCCTGGAGAAGAGAAGGCTCTGAGAAACCCCTTCCAGTGCCTAAAAGGTCTCCAAAAGAGCTGGAGAGACACTTAGGACAAGGGCCTGGAGTGACAGGACAAGAGGGAATGGTTTCCCACTGCCAGAGGGCAGGGTTAGATGGGATATTGGGAAAGAATTCTTCCCTGTGAGGGCAGTGGTGCCCTGGCACAGGTTGCTCTGGATCCCTGGAAGTGTCCAAGGCCAGGTTGGACGGGCTTGGAGCAACCTGGGATACTGGAAGGTGTCCCTGCCCTTGGCAGGGGGTTGGAACTGGATGATCTTTAAAGTCCTTTCCAATCCAAACCAGTCTGTGCTTGTGTGATTCTATGTGCATGATGTCAGCACTTCCAGATTGAATTTCTATTTATAAAAAAAAGAGGGATCTGGGAAACAAGAGAACTTAACCTTGTTATAGTCATGCACATGGGGGTAGTGATGGTTTTAATGATGGTTTTTAGGCTTCTTTGAAAGGGAAGTAGAGGCTGGGTTTCATATATTTTAGTACCTTTGATTTTGAGTCTTGGGCAAAGATCCCGCTCTGTTTGTGCCAAGTGCTGTGTAAATACCTGGCAAAACCAGACTCAGCCTCTCTGTTCCAAATGGAAGCTGGATTTAGACAGATGGAGAGTGCAAACACAGGCTGGGCGAGAATCAATCACCAAGGTAAGGCTTGGAGACAACAATCCATTCCAGTCCCAACCGCTTGAGTTTCCTCACGTGGCGCAGCCAGAGGAGGTTGAACGAAAGCAACGAGGAAACAGAACTTTGGAACCAGAGTTTCCTTGCAGGTGTCCAGTGCAGCTTTTGAGAAGGTGCAACATTACCTGTGTAACAATTTAGGCAGCTGCGTTTCGGGATGTTTAAAGCTGAAGTCAATGTCCTGTTGCAAAAAGCTTATTTTCAGTAATTCTTTAGCTCCAGGGCTCAGTCAGGCAGCTGCTGTTGATTCTCACTCTGTGCCAGCTCCTGAGCTGTGCTCTATTATTTGTGCACAGCTGATCTGTGCTAAATTAACTTTCATTTTAAAAATAATAATTTCAAAACTGTTTTTTTTTTTTTTTCCTTTTTGTTTCGCTGGTTCATTGTGCACCTGAACAAGCACTTGCATGAGCAGAACTCGGAGCAGAGCGCGGGGATGGGAAGGAGTGGTGAGGAACAGGTGGATGCTGCTGAAACCATCGGTGCTGCAGCAGGAAAGGCTCATTAAACTGCAGCCCAGTAGGTGTCTTGAGTGAAGTTTTGAAAAGCTTTCAAGGTGGAGGTGAGCAGTGTGATGCAGAGAGGTGATTTAGTTAGTGGAAGAAGTTTGAGAAAGCGCCGACTTCACAAAAAAACTGAAGTGTCTTTGTAATGGTTTTCTGAGTGCGTGTGATGGGAGAAGATTGCTGCTAGCAGAGAGTACAGAGATTGAGGAGCAGGAGGATAACACCAGGAAGAGGAGGGGAGGAAGTATAGCTTTGGCCAGATGGGTGAATCAAAATGTCATACGAGTAATATCTGGAAGATTTAGGTGTAGGTTGGATTGGACAACAAAAGAGGAAACCCAAAAATAGCACTTGTGTAACAGGACAGAGAGATAATAATTTCATTCTGACTGTGGGTGTGATTATCCAGGCACAAGGTAGAGAAGCCACAAGACTTCCTTCTGTACCTCTCGAGTTTCTTGGTAACAGAAATGCTCTCAAATCTGAGTATCCATGGCAGTTCTGTGGCTTTCCATGTGACCTTTCAAGCCTTTCAGCCATTCCTTTCCACTCTCTTTAGAAGTAGCATGCTTTTCTTTCTTGATACTTTTTCTTTTTTTCTTTTCTCCTTTTTTTTTTTTTATATTGCAGCAGTTTTCCTGAATGATCTGAATTTACCAAATAACTCACATTTTGTGGCTGAACTATTTTCAGCGTTCTTTTTATCTTTGTGGTGTTTGCTGTTTTTATCACTTTACCTGTTATATCTTTCCTTTATTTTTATATTTTTTTTTTTATTCTTCCTTCTGTAGAAAATACAAGATACCTGGCAAAACACTTTATTTCAGGTAATGGATTGCCAGCCTAAACGGGCTAAAAAACTTTCCTTCTGCCTGAGAAATCTTAGCAACATCTAAACTGATTCTCCTGAGGCGAGTAGATAATTGATTGTGGCAGGAAGACGTTTGTTCTGGAAAAGACCCTTAGCAGGTAGTTAAAGCATTTTATTTGATCAATAGTCCTTAGCCCTGTTGAAAGAAAGGTAAATCCAGTAAAAAAACATCGTTTGGAGGGGTTATTTTGGTCACCTGGATGTTGATGTCTTTGCCAGTGGTTCCACATAAAACTTGGATGTGCAGATATTCTTAAATCACACTTCTAGTGTTGGTAGCAGTGAACGTTTATTGATTTGGCAGGGGCAAATATTACATGAATATATGTCGAATGTAATGAAAATTTCATTCCTTAACAGTTTTCCAGAAGTTACCTGCAAGGCTAAGCACGCTTTCTGCAAGAAGGCTGAAGTCATAATTAAGTCAACATTTGAATGGAGATGTATGTAAACAGTAACTGATAATTTCAATAATTTAGGTCAGTTGCTTATTGCTGAATTCACAGTGTTAGATATGAATCATCATCAGATATATTAGTTTTTGCCCTCGTGCATGCTCTTGAAGGAACTCTAAATTATACATGTAAGTTGGCACAGAAAATCATCAGGTGGAACATATTACATTAATATTTGATATTAACCCCCCCAGCCCCACCCACTGAATCTGGGATGACCTAAGTATAATTTTGTGAAAGATTTCATGCAGAACGTGCTTGTGTGATGGGAACTTAGACTCACTGAGGAAGTTCGTCAAAGTTAAAAGAATTTAAATGTTAAACGAGGATGAAAATGCCTCTGTAGTCAAAACTGGCTTTTTAGAAAAATGATTGGATTTTAGAACCATTATATGAATTAGCAAGTTAACGAATTAGCAAGTTAAAGAGAGTTAATTTTCCATTTCTCGGGTAATATAAGTACAGTCAAGCTCTTCCATGGTGAAATTGTGGTATAAAAAACTATTCTCAAATACTTTTAAAGTCAGCAGAGTGTGCTCATGATTTACATAAAATAAGCAAATGACCAGTAAACCAGAGAGAAAATTAGTGTAATATTGCTGTAAACGTGTTTCTTTGTAAAAAAATAAATATTTATTGGGTTGAAAAGGACTCCTGATTTGCCTAAATGCTGAAATTCCTGTCTCTACTGCAAACTTCTTCATGTGGCGTGAAGTCTTAAATGATTAAGAAATCTCATCTGGGACTTGCAAAGGCAAAGCTGGAATAAAAAGAGAGTTGCTTTTAGAGACAGAGGGTTTTCTTGTTTTCCTTCATAGAATCATAAAAATGTTTAGGTTGGAAAAAACCTCAAAGATCACTGAGCCCAGCTGTGGACTCGATGGCAAATTCATGGCAGATTTAACTGTGGGGTTGGCAAAGGAAAATCCCAGGCCTGTTATTAGATACAAGAAGTAATTGTATCAGATGTATTAAATTTTTTAATTTGGAAATGGAAAAAAAACCAAGTAGTGGTTTGTTTTTTTTTTCTTTTTCTTTTCCTCTTTCTAATTATAATAGATCCCTCTAAACATTTAGAGTAATAGCACTTAATGTAGCCAGGAATTCAAACCAGCAAGTTCGTTAGATAAGTTCCAGTTCAGTGGCATCTGAAATTTAGTCCCATTTCTTCCTCCACTAGTTTTGTTCTGACTCAGGTTAATAACAGTTTGTTAATTTGCACACACCAGAAAGTGTAAAATTAAAAACTGGGACTTGCAATGTGCAGTTCACCTGTTTAGCCCCTGTATTTTGCTGCCATAATTCGGTCACAGTGTCCAGGGTCCCTCTCCAGCTCTGGAGCTCCTTTAGGCACTGGAAGGGGGTCCAGAAAAACAAATGGCTTCCAAAGTTTT
>NW_020956500.1:130906-132656 GCF_003031625.1 Empidonax traillii
TTTGCACACACCAGAAAGTGTAAAATTAAAAACTGGGACTTGCAATGTGCAGTTCACCTGTTTAGCCCCTGTATTTTGCTGCCATAATTCGGTCACAGTGTCCAGGGTCCCTCTCCAGCTCTGGAGCTCCTTTAGGCACTGGAAGGGGGTCCAGAAAAACAAATGGCTTCCAAAGTTTTTTGATTTTTTGTTTGTTTGTTTGTTTGTTTTTTTTAATGGGATAACATTTTGGGCAATAGACAGTTTTTTAACCTTTAGGTTTTTTAGTTGCGTTAAATTTTGTTATTTGTCTGCGGATATGAAGCTGATGCTCTTGGAAAATGTAGATCAGAAATCTATCAGTGATATCACAAATTCTTTTTTTCTAGGAGAAATGGATGATAATCACAATTTTTAAAGTGATATCACCATTTCTTGTCTAAAACAGAAAAAATAAAAGTATGTATTTTCATAAGACAGCTTTTCTGAGTAATCTGCTTAATCTCCTCCTTTTTTGGTGTGTGTATAATTATTACCATAGGATTGCCAGCATTATTTAATTTCTGTAATTATCAGTCTTAAAATTAAAAGCCTCGATTTTCTGTCAGGCATTTTAACCAATTTCTCCTCTGACAGATTTCCCTTTCTTCCTTTAGTCTGTCGATTGAAAAGATTGGCAGATCTGTAGAACACGGAGTTTATAGATGCATAGTGATTTTCATATATTAAGGGAAAAAAAAATAATCATCACTCTTTCAGTTCTGATTATTCCTGTATTATCCCAGAGTTTCAGAAATGGGATATTGGGCAGAGTGTCCATGGTTTATGTTACTGTGTGCTACGTGGTGGGTTTAGATGCTCTGGAGTGCCTGCAGGAGAACCTGCTCCAGAAATCCGTGCTCTCTTCCAACAGGCATTTTTTAAATGGGAATTTGTCTTTTCTGCTGTGTATAAATGTAGATATTTTAATATGAGGTGTTTTTTTTAAACTGGGAGGTGTGAAAAATGGGGGGTTTGGAGAAATCAAATGTACCTCATTGTTTATTAAGAGATGCTTTGTTGGCCGTCCCTATTCCGGGAAGTCAAGGTGCTTAGATAAGGAGAGTTGGTTGGAGAATCTTACTTGGAATCAAAAGTTAGAGCTTATGTTTGTAGCCATGTTTATACCTCATGTCCAGCTCAGTTTTCAGATCCTACATATGATTTCCCCCCTAAATCAATCTACTGGCCTGTGAAAAGCTTCCCAAAGAGCAGCTTCCCCACTCCCAACATTTTCAGACATACAGATTTTTCTCCTTTGGCCTTTGGAGTTGTTGAATCTCTCACTGTTGAAATTTAGATTGATAGGTCCCTTTCTCCTTCCCCCAGGTTCTGCTGTAGGAATTCTCTGAATCATTCCTGTTAAAATCTGTCTCCTCCTTCCTCTCTGAAACAGCAGGACCAGGGCAGTGATTGTCCCCTGTGCTGGGCACTGAGGAGGCCACACCTCGAGTGCTGTGTCCAGTTCTGGAAAGGTTTGGAGGGGCTGGAGCGTGTGCAGGGAAGGGAACGGAGCTGGGAAGGGGCTGGAACAGCAGGAGCAGCTGAGGGAGCTGGGGGGGCTCAGCCTGGAGAAAAGGAGGCTCAGGGGGGACCTTCTGGCTCTGCAATCCCTGACAGGAGGGGGGAGCCGGGGGGGAAATCGGGCTCTGCTCCCAGAGAACAGGGACAGGAGGAGAGGGAACGGCCTCCAGCTGTGCCAGGGGAGGGTCAGGTTGGACATCAGGAGGAA
>NW_020956500.1:132677-134369 GCF_003031625.1 Empidonax traillii
TTTGCACACACCAGAAAGTGTAAAATTAAAAACTGGGACTTGCAATGTGCAGTTCACCTGTTTAGCCCCTGTATTTTGCTGCCATAATTCGGTCACAGTGTCCAGGGTCCCTCTCCAGCTCTGGAGCTCCTTTAGGCACTGGAAGGGGGTCCAGAAAAACAAATGGCTTCCAAAGTTTTTTGATTTTTTTTTTTTTTTGTTTGTTTGTTTGTTTTATGGGATAAAATTTTGGGCAATAGACATTTTTTTAACCTTTAGGTTTTTTAGTTGCGTTACATTTTGTTATTTGTCTGCGGATATGAAGCTGATGCTCTTGGAAGATGTAGATCAGAAATCTATACGTGATATCACAAATTCTTTTTTTCTAGGAGAAATGGATGATAATCACAATTTTTAAAGTGATATCACCATTTCTTGTCTAAAACAGAAAAAATAAAAGTATGTATTTTCATAAGACAGCTTTTCTGAGCAATCTACTTAATCTCCTCCTTTTTTGGTGTGTGTATAATTATTACCATAGGATTGCCAGCATTATTTAATTTCTGTAATTATCAGTCCTAAAATTAAAAGCCTCGATTTTCTGTCAGGCATTTTAACCAATTTCTCCTCTGACAGATTTCCCTTTCTTCCTTTAGTCTGTCGATTGAAAAGATTGGCAGATCTGTAGAACACAGAGTTTATAGATGCATAGTGATTTTCATATATTAAGGAAAAAAAAAATAATCATCACTCTTTCAGTTCTGATTATTCCTGTATTATCCCAGAGTTTCAGAAATGGGATATTGGGCAGAGTGTCCATGGTTTATGTTACTGTGTGCTACGTGGTGGGTTTAGATGCTCTGGAGTGCCTGCAGGAGAACCTGCTCCAGAAATCCGTGCTCTCTTCCAACAGGCATTTTTTAAATGGGAATTTGTCTTTTCTGCTGTGTATAAATGTAGATATTTTAATATGAGGTGTCTTTTTTACCTGGGAGATGTGAAGAATGGGGGTTTGGAGAAATCAAATGTACCTCATTGTTTATTAAGAGATGCTTTGTTGGCCGTCCCTATTCCAGGAAGTCAAGGTGCTTAGATAAGGAGAGTTGGTTGGAGAATCTTACTTGGAATCAAAAGTTAGAGCTTATGTTTGTAGCCATGTTTATACCTCATGTCCAGCTCAGTTTTCAGATCCTACATATGATTTCCCCCCTAAATTAATCTACTGGGCTGTGAAAAGCTTCCCAAAGAGCATCTTCCCCACTCCCAACATTTTCAGACATACAGATTTTTCTCCTTTGGCCTTTGGAGTTATTGAATCTCTCACTGTTGAAATTTAGATTGATAGGTCCCTTTCTCCTTCCCCCAGGTTCTGCTGTAGGAATTCTCTGAATCATTCCTGTTAAAATCTGTCTCCTCCTTCCTCTCTGAAACAGCAGGACCAGGGCAGTGATTGTCCCCTGTGCTGGGCACTGAGGAGGCCACACCTCGAGTGCTGTGTCCAGTTCTGGAAAGGTTTGGAGGGGCTGGAGCGTGTGCAGGGAAGGGAACGGAGCTGGGAAGGGGCTGGAGCAGCAGGAGGGGCTGAGGGAGCTGGGGGGGCTCAGCCTGGAGAAAAGGAGGCTCAGGGGGGACCTTCTGGCTCTGCAATCCCTGACAGGAGGGGGGAGCCGGGGGGGAAATCGGGCTCTGCTCCCAGAGAACAGGGACAGGAGG
>NW_020956500.1:134825-152039 GCF_003031625.1 Empidonax traillii
AATGGAAAGGGTGGTCAGGCATTGGAAGGGGCTGCCCAGGGAGATGTTGGAGTCCCCATCCCTGGAGGTGTCCAAGGAATGACTGGACGTGGCTCTCAGTGCCCTTGTCTCGTTGACAAGTCACAGCTTGGCCTCCATGATCTTGGAGATCTTTTCCAACCTAAATTATTCTGTGATTCCAGTGCAAACCAACCACGATCCACACGAGGCAAAGCCCTGTTGTCGCTCTGAGTGGCCGAACTCAAATTTACAAGGACCTGAACGCAAAGGCCAGCAGGGAGATGTTTTATCCCACCCTTGCTTTGGAGGCACTGCTCATGAGAAAGATGCTTAGCTGCTTACTCTGAATTTATTGCTCAGCTTTGTCTCAACTACGTTTTCCAAGAAGTTCTGTTACCCTTAAAGAAATCCACAGTGACTTCAAGTCAGTGCTTTAGAACTACATTTGAGTGTCATAAAGTATTTATTTCAATTTTTTTTCTAAGAAGGTAAAGGTTGAAAATAGCTATAAACTCCAGCCTGGAATGTGGAAAATAATGTTTGGAAATAACAGAAATAAACCTTGAACACAGTTCTTTTCCTTGAAAATCTCGAAGGTTCATTTAAGAGAGATACTCTTAGGTAGTTAAAGAATAATAAAAAAGTCTTACCCTGTCTAAAAATGGTTATAGCATTATTAGTATTTCACTGTATCTGTTTCTTCCTCTACATATATTTCTACGTAACATATACAGTGGATAAAACTTTTTAATTTCACTTGGTTCAGATTAGTAATATTCTTACAAACATGAAAGACTTGTTTCATGTTTGAGATGGAACTTGGCAACCTGTTTGTGTGCCAAGGGAAGTCTGCCTTGGTTATCTCTGTGCTTTTATTTTTAATTATTAGATAATGTAAAAGGGCACAAAAATGCTACAAGGAATCTGTGCATCACAGGCACACGTTGCTGGCAGCCACAATTTGAATCTGAAAGGAGATCAGCTCTTTTCTGGTATTTTTTGCTGATGTTTTAGGCAGCAGAGCTGTGTCTTAAGCACTTCTTGCTCTGTTTTGCTGTAGGGTAATGTGTGATCTGCAAGTCCCAAAATCGAAGCAATTAGAGTGGGAAAAGACCTATCAAGTTTTACAGATTATTTTCTTGACAACGCAGGGTTTTTACCCCTTAAACTGTGCTTTTTAAATTTGTGTGTCTGTTCGAATCACAAATGGTCTTCCCAAACGTTTTTTCCACAGTTTCTAAGTATGGATCACCATTGGAAAGACATCCTGTATCTCCATTTTTGTGGTTTTCTTGGTGTACTTCCCATTCATATTAAAGAACTGTGATTTAAAAAAAAAAAAAAAAAAAAGAAAATGGAAGTTTGTTCCATTTTTCTCCTCATCAGTTACTTTTCCTGAGAGGGAAATCATTCTTCTCGATCAGTGACCTCTAAAACTCATTGATTTGCATTTAAATACGATCTATCATTTACATTCCTAATAAAAAAGGAGTAAAGAGGCCACAATATTCACACTGAAACATTAGTTTTTGTCTATTACTGTAAACCCAATTTATTCTAAACATTATATCTATGGAAAATACTATCATTAACATTGAAATCAGAAGTCAAAACTTGACAAACTGACCCAGTGTAGTCAGATTATACATTTCCTTTGTGGTCTTTGGCTGCCTGAAGGGAGCTGTTTAAATTCCTTTGGCTAATTTTTAATTTTTTAAAATAATTTGCATTTAAAGAGTGCTGGATAATGTTGTTTGATAGAGTGATTTTTTTTTTGTTGTTGTTTGAACTTTTGAATGGAAATTTTAATTAAAATGCTGAAACTTGGCATTTAAATGGATCTTATTTTAATACAATATATATGGGGGATGAGTACATTATTTTTCTTATCATTTAAATCTGTGTAACAAATGTTATCTGTAGTTATACATTATTTATTTTTTCGTATGTTATCCTTGAAATTTTAAAAACGGTACATTTCTGCTTATAATACTGATTATGTTTTTTTACTGTAAGTGCTCAAATGAATAGCAGGAACAAAACTTTCCAGCATTTTCAAATACCAGTTGGTGCCTGAACTTTGACCGGAGATGTGGAATTGGACGTGATGTAAATATGGTATAAATTCTAAAGTAGAAACATAAATGCAGATGGCGTTCTGACCTCGATAGCTCCTGCAGAGAATAAAGGGCACTTTTACATTCTGCCTCTATCTTTATTTTACATGGGGGTAATGCACATACTGAGGATTGGCTTAACATTTAACACACTACTTAATGACAAAGAACCCGGTAAAATGGGATTTTGAAAAGCGTTCCAGGATAAAACGTCCAAAAACTTGCAAAAAGGAAAAAAAAAAAAAAAAAAAAAAAGGAGAGATGTTTTATCCCCAGCTTCATTATAAATTGATGAACTTGCAATTTAAATCAGTTTTGCTCGTTAATTTTCATCTCGGTGAGCTGAAGTGCATTGTATCGACCAGAAGTTCTAAACCTGGGCTGGTTGAAGCCCACAAGTGCCACGTGAGAACACACCCTGGTGTTGATCTCTGATGCGATTCCTGCTTCAAAATACAACAGGATCTCGTTAATTTGCTCTGATGGAAGAGATCCGTGCAGATTTAATGATTCACCTCGTAGAACAGGTGTCAGGGACATGGAGTGACACGTCTTATCTTACTGAGTTTAATTTTCGAGCCTCAATTTAATGTAATGTTGGTAACTTGCTAACAAAAACTCCCTTTTCTATTGTTTCAAAATCACCTTTCAGGAAAGTGAAGGCAGGTTTCACTCCAGAACTGTGATAAGCACAAATGAGGAAGGTGGAGCAAACGCTGCTGCAGTTGGGACTCGCCTGTAGCCAGTTTTTTGTGTGACTTTGAGTAAAAAAGACATAACCAGGAATATTTCAGTTGCCTCTGGACAAGTTTTGGGTTTTTTTTCCTTTCTGTAGCTGCCCTTATGACCATAAACAGCTTCTGCTCTGCAGAATATAGAAAATAACCGCCGTTATTTCCTCCCTAAATGTGACCAAAGTAAAATCCATCCATCATAACGTTTGATCACAAATCATCAGATCACTGATCCTGTATTTTTGGGGGAAGGGATATGTGTCTGGAAAAATATTGTTCTGCTCTTAAGTGCGAATCTTCCCTTAAAAACTGCTTGCTGACGAGAAACCACGGAATCACAGGATGGTTTGGCTTGGAAGGGACCTTAAAGATCATCCAGTTCCATCCCTCTTCCATGGGCAGGGGCACCTTCCACTAGACCAGGTGGCTCAGAGCTCCATCCAGCCTGGCCTTGGGCTTCTTCTGTTGGAATTCACTGCAGCAGGTTCTGAGGAAAAGCTTTTCCAAACCTGCCCTTTCTGGAAACAAGAGCACAGAAAATAAAAGACGATGGGCAGTAATTCCGCCCATTCCCAACGTGTCTGCACAGGGGTTCTGAAGCACATAAATGTCCACATTAGGTACAGAATGTGTTCCTGGGTTGGAAACATGCTGGGAAGCTGGAGAACAGCGTGTTTTAAAAGGATTTTTTTGTGTAGGGTTGGAAAATGTTTTGTTTGGTCCTGCCTCTCCTCCCCACTCCTCTCAAGAGTTGATGTTTATTTCTGTTTTGCGTTGTTTTTAAGTGACCTCTCACTCTAGAGTAATCAGCTGATTGCTTGATTAAAATTAGATGTTTTGCTTAATCAAATGGGCTTTTTGGCCTTTCTTTTTGGCTTTAATTTTTGCTCTTTGTGGAGACCTCAGTGGTGCTGCTGCTGGTCCAGCTATTTTCAGTTTTTGTAATTTCTGGCTAGGAGGGTTTTGTTTAATTTTGACAGGCATTCCTGCCTCGCTGTAACCTGAGAGGCTGATGTGATTAAAGAGAACATAAGTTGTGCTTTCTATACTTAGGCTTTTCACATTCTAATTTTCCTTTTTTTTTTTTTCTTGAGGTCATCATTATTTACAGACTTTTTAGTGTGAATAATTTACTGTTCAAGGTCTTTGGACTTTATTGCATTGAAATATACTTGGTTTTCCTAGTTCTGTTATTTTTTACTTTATTTTTAAAAAATCAGTGGTAAAAGCACCAGATGAACACGCTGGAGAATCCTCTTCTCAAGTGCCCTGATTTTCTCTCTGCTTATTGTAAAGGTTCTGTGCTCCCTTCAATCAGTAATTTTGCTTGTTCTATGACTTTGTGATCCTTCTTAGATGGACATACTGCCAAGTCTCCTTTTTCCTTTTCTACCATGACTTCTTTACATTTCCTCTGGAAGTTTAGATGGGTTATTTAATTTTTAACAGATCCCATTTAAATGTGGTAAAACTTTCACAACTGAGCCAGCCTAAAGCAAAGGTTGAGGTCTGTGTAGTCACTTGTCTGTCCCTACCAGTACTTAAGTTAATTACCTGTGAGGATTATTTCTGAAGCTGTAAACACATTTGTCTGTGTGCTTTTAATCACTTAACAGTTTCTGTGCTCATTCACTTATAAAAATACTCTTTGTCTTGGTTTTGGTTGGAGACTTCCCTTTCAACATTAACTAATT
Organism: Empidonax traillii; assembly: GCF_003031625.1. Classification (NCBI taxonomy): domain Eukaryota; kingdom Metazoa; phylum Chordata; class Aves; order Passeriformes; family Tyrannidae; genus Empidonax; species Empidonax traillii. The sequence continues at coordinate 139,371 of NW_020956500.1, forward strand.
GTTTCTTCAGATGTGGCAGGAACATTAGATGCTTTGATGTCTTTGCATTTGAGTGCCATTATCTATTAATGAATGTAATAAAAAAACCATCCACCACTACTCTTTAGTGCCTTGAAACCAGAAGTTTCTCAGATTGGCCATTATGAATTTTGAGGTAGCTTCAGTCACTTTGTTTATGTATCCTTAATTGCTGTTATTTTTTTTTTTTTTCGGGTTAGGGATTTTAAATAGTTTTTTTTTTTCATGACCTTTTTTTTCTAAGTAGCACATCTGTAACAGGATGGTCAGGGAGTGCTACAGCTTCAAGGACATGTGGCACTCTGTGCTCTGGTCTGCTTGACAAGGCGGGGGATTGGTCAAAGTTGGACTTGATGATCTTGAATGACTTTTCCAACCTAAATGATTCTGTGATTCCGTGAAGGACAAAAAGACTGAGGGGTTTTAGATGAAAGAAGGCCATGTTCTGCTGCTTGGAACATTTTTCTAGGGAGTAGGGGCTCCGGGGTGAGGAAAATATCCATGGATTTTTTTTTCTCCCAGTCTGTGTGAAGACTTTTACCCCTGAGCTGGGGGGGGGGGGTGTCACTGTGACAGCTCCTCGTGGCTGTAAATTCAGAGTGACCACCACTCTGTGAGGTGTCTACATTCCTCTGTCCCTGATTTCTAGTCTGGTTTACCAGTTTAGCTCGAATTTTCTTGTGGAAGAAAAATGCGTAAGTAAAATTATTCTTGGAATGTGCCTTCACTCATAAATTAGGGGAGTTCCCTTGTAGGAAAAGGCAGTGGGAATTTGCACTGTTGGACAGGAATTTTCTCCTGATAAGAGCTATCTCCCTTTTTCTTGTCAAAAAACCCAGTATCAATATATTTTGTAATAGGGGAAAAATATAGCCGAGTGTATCTTAAATTAATAATCTCACTTAAATGAGCTTATTTTGGAATATCGTGCATGTTGTCAGCTCTGATGGTACAAGCCTAAAAATCCAAAATTTGAGACTTAAGATGATACTAAAGATTTTTCTGGTCACAGGAGAGTCACAATCTGTTCTGAAGTGTTTGAGGCTGAAAGTTTGTTTATCTAAAAGAATGAATACACTCTGATAGTGCACTGATAGTAATACCTTGCCAGGAGGGAGCAAGGATAGTGTATAAATCCCCAAAGGTTTTTTGTAAAATTATTCTAATCTTAAAAAATAATAAAAAAAAAAAATCAATGGAAAAATGAAATGAAAAAAAAGTGCACTTAATGAATCTAAATATAGGTCCTACCTTCTTAATCAAAAGCTTTACTTCTGTATCTTTTTGCTGTGGAAAATTCTTGTTCAGTGTAAAAAACTGTACCAGTTCTGTTTGTGTTTTTACGTGATGCCACTGTAGACATTTCAAATATTAAAGCAAATTCTTGCTTGAAATAGCTTTAAAATCACAGTTTCTCTAGGGATCACAGCACATTCTTCTGGTGAAGTTTAGTTTTTATTAATATGTTAATATGAAATTCTTCATGACTAATTTCCACTCGAACATAGATAAGGAAACCCATCTAGGCAAAGGAGAGCTTTGGTACAAAAAAGTACACAAAATTGGATGGTATGAATTACTAAACTGTTCCTTGGAATAGTTGCTATGGAAATTCTTTCTTTTTTCTCTTTTTTTTTGTTGTTGTGTATGCAATGAGGCATTTAAGTAACAGAAGAAATTACAGAGAAAGTTTGAAAAATTCAAGACAACCTTTTGGTGAAAGTACTCAAAACAATCATCAAATTTTAGGTTGCTCAGCGCTGTCCCATCTCTCCTGGCATTCCGCATTCTTCTCACAAATTGACTGTACACTTCAGTGTTCGTGGCATAACAAGTTCTTTTCTGGGAAAATGTGGCTAAATAGGATAAATTGGCCACATTAGACACCGCCTTTATGGTTCTTGTTTTTATATCTTGCTCTCTGCAGAGCTGGGAAGAATAAAGTTGTTCTTGACCCAGCACAAGGCTTTGGGGTCCAGGTCTCCCCTCAGGCAGTTGCTTCCCTGGCATTTCAAATGAATGGATCCACATCAAGTGGCCCTAGTAATGTGGATTTCTTCATGTAGGGACTGATTTCTTTCCTTGAGTCAACAGCGTGACCAAAGTTAGTAAACAAAGATCTGGCACTGTAATTTAAGAGTGATTATTATTCATATGGCTGGTACTAAAATGTGGGATGTTGAAACTCCTTGTGGTAATTGTGAAGGATTATGTGAAATCCGGAATTCAGTCCTGCAAAGCGTATCCCAAACCCTCGGCTTGGTATTATAAAGGAGACAAAAATGGATCCAAATCTGACCTCTCATTTATTTGTCCTTTTAGTAAGTACAGAATTAATTTTATTTCCAAACATTTAAATGTACCAGGTTCAGTGTATGCTTGACTTTAAAGCAAACAACCAAAAATATAATTATGATGATCAGAAACTGTCAACAGAAAGTAACATGTCTTTGAAATAGTGTGTTGATGGGAAAAAAAGATAGTTTTAAGAAAGTTTTTGAGAGCTGCTAAGAGAAGAAAGAATTGGGACAAGTCACCTGATAACTCCAAATTTAGAAGTATTCTATAAAGGTTATTAATAAAGCAATAAGGTGTGTGTGCAATAGGAAGAGAATGGGAAACAGGAAAAAAAAATAGCTGGCTTTCAAAAAGACCAAGGGTTAAATCACACTTAATTTTCCGTGCTTTTAGGCACCATATAGTCATCATCAGTCTTACATGATAGGAACTCAAATCTTTTTTTCCCACTGAAGGCAATAGAGAAGATTGCTCATGGTTTCATGAGGTTTCAGTGGTTTCAATAAGGCAGCTTTGGAGCCCATATCGTGGGCTGGAAGTGGAGAAAGAAATCCCTGCTCTCCTGAGATCCCTTTGTGTCTGACACACTCCTGAATTGCCAAACTGCTGCTGGATGCTGCTTAATCTGCAGCACTCGGGGTCGTTATTAAAACTTAAATGTGGTGGATTGACTACAGTACCAGCAAGCAGAGCCTGAAAGGGAAACCAAAGTTATTTAAGATAACCTGAAGAACGATATAATTGAGATTGAAGTCTCAGGTTTGTCATTAGGTTCATGATAAAAAAACCCTGAAAACAAATCTGGTTAGAGTCCGGTTCACCTTTGAAATTCGTGTAATATGTAAGTGAGTGGTCGTTAAATTTTGTTTTGGCAAGGTTTTTAATGACTCTATTGAGATGTCATGACTCAAAAGAGTGATACATTTTATGCATTGTTCCGGTTATTGCCATTCAGTTGGGCATTTGCTAGAAGGGTGACGGGCTTGAGAGGTGGCCCCTTGAGGTTCAACAACGAGGTTCAACCAGGCCAAGTGCAAGGTCAGGTGTTTGGGGCCATCCCAAACTCAGAGACAGGCTGGGCAGAGAGTGGATTGAGAGCAGCCCTAAGGACAAGGACTTGGGAGGAGGAGGTGTTGGCGGATGAAAATCTTGACATGAAGGAAAGATGGAGAGAGACTGTTTGCAAGGGCCTGGAATGACAGGGTAAGGGGGAATGGCTTCAAGCTGACAGAGAGTAGCTTTAGATTAGAGATTAGGGAAAAAATCTTGGTTGTGGGGGTGGGGCCCTGGAACAGGTTTCCCAGAGAAACTGTGGCTGCCCCTGGATCCCTGGAAGTGTCCAAGGCCAGGTTGGATGGGGCTTGGAGCAACCTGGGCTGGTGGAAGGTGTCCCTGCCCATGGCAGGGGTGGGACTGGATGGTCTTTGCGGTCCCTTCCATCTCAAACCATTCTAGGGCTCTGTGACATTTAAAGGAATAATGTCCTCCAAATTTCTGGTGCTTTTTCATTGATTTTACCAGTGGAATGTTATCAGAAGAGTAATTGGTGCCAGATTTCTTTGTCAGGACAAAAAATAAACAACAACAACAACAACAAAACCCCAAGAAAACCCCACAACTGAATATTAACAAAGTTGAGTTATACAAAGTTTTACATATTTAGAAAGTTTAGACATAGTGAAAGGTAATTGTAATTACCCTTCCTTTATTTTTCGGATGAATGTGATACTGGTCACTTCAGGTGACCAAGTCCTCTTATTTTGAGTATGCCAAAGTTTCATTCTAAATTTCATATATTCTGTTTTCTTGCATAATACAGTACCTGTAAAGCTGAAATCATAACGCTGAATGTCTCACAAACCCAGATTTATTTCTTCTGTCCTTTGGTGAACTGGAAACCTTCTCTTTGTTTATTGCAAGGAAAAGAGAATGGAACAGATGAGGGGACATCTTGAAGTTACTAAAAACATCCGAAGCTGAGGAAGGGTTTGAAACAAAATTTCGTGGCTTCTGATCCAGTTTTGTGTCAGTAGCATCCCAACATGTTTAACATATGCCCAGAAGGAATATTACCTGTGCTAGAGCTTCTCTCCAAAGGTCCCTGGGGAAAAGAGAAGGTAAGTGTGAGGTGTAGGTGTTGCTCTGGTAGTAACAGCTCACTCACTGCAAGCTTCTGGCTTTGGCTGGGATGAGGGATCCCGGCTGGGATGTGTCTTTCCATGGGGACACTGTGGAGTTGTGAGCTCTGCAATCACCACAGTTTATATTTTACTTTTGGCTGCAATAACTTCCATCCAAGATCAAGCTTGGCTTGATCTTGCTGTGGTTGCAGCCACCTCGTTGTAACAGGGTGAGCTCATGTTCTTCTTGGCTGACAAATTCAGGCACCGTTGAGCTGAAGAGCTACAGGAAAGTGGAGATATGTTCTTGGACACGGTCGCTCTATTATTCAGTCACTCTGTTTAAAGATTCTGTGCTAATCAACACAATTGGGTGATTTGCATCACTGGCATCCAGAACTGTCACTTTCTGTAGCCAACCAGGCTGGCTGGTTGATCTGTGGGGTGGATTCTTTCCGGGTGATGGTCCCAGAAGGGTTTTATAAATAACTGCTGCTTCACTGGGAGGTGGTGTCTGTGACTGGCATTAGTGGTGCAGTTCCAAGTTATGTATTAGTGTGGAGGTTCTGCAGTGAAATAAATGTTCCTGAAAGGTCAGATGGAATGTATGCAGTCAGGTCTGGCCCTGTTCCCAGATTTTATGAATGAAAACATAATATTGGGCTTGTAAAATCATATCCTTTCTCTTTTAGTGGAAAGTAGCCCTTTTAGCATACTTCCTTTAGAATTTGTAACTGCTTGTGTAATCTGGTGTGAAAAACGAGATACTTTGCTGTTCTGTTTCCTTGGGTACAAGGTTGTCTTCTGTGTGGTCCTTTTTCTCAGATGATTGCTTCTTTTGTGCTGCTGAGGGATTGCCTTTCTAACATCTTGGCATGAGTAAGCATCAGTGTATCCATGGCAGATACTGAAATTCTTTCCACCCAAAACCTTGCTCAGATGTCTCCCTGATACCCAAGTCTTAGGTTTGCATAGCTGGCGGAGGAGAACAAAAAAAAAAAAAAAGCCCCCAGCAGATGTATTGGGGAAAATTAATGCATTTTGCTGCAGTACAAGAATATGACTCGTTAGTTTCTGTGGGAGTTACACAGCATAAAGCAAAGCTGAAGTGGTTTATAATACCAAAGTCCTAAGTGAAATACATATATATTTTTTTTTCCTTGGCTGATTCTGGTTATTATTTTATGAAATTTAGCTTTTTTTCCCCCTCCCCTGAGACCCTCCATGAAAAATCTCCAAGATCATAGTGTGGCTGTCAGTGAGAATTTCGCTTTTCATGTTGCTTTTCCAGAGTTGCTGGCATATTTTCACTCCTTTTCCCCATTATACCTTCCAAAGTAAATACTCATTAGAGAACTGACTCTGTATTTTACTTGTAATCCAGTTTTGAGCATTTTATCCTGTACAAACTACCTATGGGGTTACACACCCAGGTTATAAAAAAGTAGCTACCTGCAAAATCAAGTTTTGGCACCAGTTCCTGCCCAGAGGATTCCACTCTGGCTGGTGGAGTCATTAATCAAACATAATTCCTTGTTTTCTTGATAAAGAAGGGAAGGATAAGAGTTCAATAAAGGGAGATTTCAGTGATTTGAGTGGACAAACGCTGTGCCTTTTGTTGTGTTTTAGTGAAATTGGAAGTGCCGTTCAGCCTTATCTGGAAATTCCATCCAGCTCTACCACCTTCGTGAGTTTTTAGTATTGCATTGAGCAGAAATAATGTTGCCTGTGAAACAGCATTATTGTGCCCTTCAATCACAACATGAGAGCCTGGGACAGACTGGTAGATTTCCAGCTGAAGGGAAGAGGAGCTTGGTGATGCAGATGACAATTTAAGTACTTGGTTAAATATCAGAAAGCACATATCTCTCCAAAGAACCAGCAAAATCCTCCAAAACATATATGCTGTTTTCTGGCGGAGGCTGTGCAGACCAGAAGGAATGCAAATATTGGATTTAAAGGTAATTTGTGTAAACTAACGCTGCTAATAATTGGGCTTTACGGATGTGCTGGCATATGGGAAAAGCTAATTAACCACTCACGCCTCGTGTTGCATAATGGGAAACGGTAACTTACAGGCAAAGAGCTCATCAGGTTCCGTGCAATTTTTTTGTTTAAACACTCCAGGAATTGTAACTTTTAAGAAGGAGGTGGAAGGGTGCGTAGCTGCTGATAAACAAGTGAGGGCTCCTTATTTGTGTAACAATGAAAGGCACAAAAATGTGGAATTTTATATTAGAAAGTTGGCTTGTACGGTTTTGTGTTCCTGACAAAATTTGACCATTTATTACATTCTTTTGTGATGAATGTGGAAATGAAAAGGAACTTGTCAAATGGATCATTTTAATGTCAGGAGGTATTTTTCTATTTCTTTTACTTCCAAGTAATAGCTTGAATTTCCTAGTTTACTTAAAAATACACCTACATTTTCCTCTGTTTTGTATTTGGAAAGAGTAAGAATAAAGAAAAAAAATTGAATATTTCCTAAAACATCAATAATTTTTTCCATTAAAAGCCATATAAACATATTTATATTATCTCACAAAAGATTTAAATTAAATATTTAGTATATAACTGTACATTTCCATAGTTTTTAGTTGTAATTTTAAGCTTTGGTTTACAGCAACAGAACAAAATTACACCATGGTCCGCTGAGACAGTATAATTTATGAGATGCATTTGTTGTTTTGCAGCTGATAAGGACAGGATATGAAAGGGAAAAATCACAGCTCTAGTGCATTGAAGTGACAAAGGACACAACTGATGGGATTCAAACAGGAAGGTGTAGAAGGTTGTTCAGGAGCGCAAGGTCAACTCTTTACAAAGCTGCTTCTGAAAATGGTACATTTAAATTAATTAAGTTTATTTTAATGCAGCTAGGAGTGGCTGTTCCTTCCAGGGTATGGCTTTTATCTGGCTAGGAGAGCTGAGCTACTTTTCGTTCCTCTGTTGCTTGCTGGTAAAATGAACCATTATCTTAAGGCATTCTAAGAGAATGGAACAGTGGTTGATGGATAGATAGCTCTGAATGAGAGTCAGACACAGCAGTGCTGATTAGAACATCGATGGTATCAAGAACATTTAAGAAATTATCATTTCCCCCCCCCCCCCCCTTCTGCACTCGTCTCACTGATGGCAGGATCAAAATTAAGTCCGTGAAATAATCTCTCTTGATTTCATGCTTTCTTCTCAGGCAGGAGTGCTTGGAGCATCAAAAAATTAATGGAAAGAGATAAGTTTGTGCCTCTCAGTCTGAAGGGATTTGTGTAGGAATTGCAGAAGGTGACACTGGAAGTGCAGACGTGAGGGTGGGTGCTCAAGGTCTGTTCCCTTCAGGTCACTGCACTCTCAGTGGCTGCTTTTGTCCTGAGATGAGCATAAATGACAGGAAAGACTAGGACATGCCATAAACTATCCCATAATATGAAATATTTACTACAATGGCATCGTTTGATCTTCTTGAACTCGGGCTTTGAGTGTGATATTTTAGTGGCAATAGAAATGAAGTGTTAAGCTCTTTATAAATGTTAGTCTTTATTATTATTTTTGCAGGAAATAATAAGTAAGTTGAACTCTTACCCAATTTACAGTAATGCATATGTGTGCATTGCTGTCATATTCCTGGCAAAAGCCTCTGGCCCATTAATTTAATTTCCAGCATTTTAATTTTTAGCAAACAGTACCTCAAATTACCCCATGTTATTACAGATTTCAAACCCGTGTTTCTGTAAATAAATTTTGCTGCATACAGGTAAGGAAGATAATGACGGATTTCTGGGATTAGCATTTTGTCTGATTCAGTAATGAACTGTATAACAGGACTTGGATTTTGCATATGTTAATAAGTTAGATTTATTTATGGGTTTGATTAAATGTGCTCATTGTTGTGAAGCATTATATTGTTGCAAGACTTGCATGGCTAAGATTTATCTTAAGCTATTATTTTAATTTACTTTGCTCACTTGCAATAAACTACTGAAATGTAGAACTAGTTTTTTCTTCCAAGATTGCATCAGTGGTCACCAACCCTTGCACTAAAGTTTCCTCATGATGCCATAAGGTGAGGTGTTCACAAATTCATATCCAGCAAAGACTTTCAAACCAATGAAGGGTTCAGTATGCGGGATTTCATACCGTAACCTTGCAGATTATTAATTTTTCCCTCACCGTGAGAGTTTAAGAAATATTTTTGTGTGTTTGTAGAACAAGAACGGCAGTAGTTTATTGATATGTTTTTGATTATGGTTTATTTTATATGTTGGGAGTTGATCAGTTAAACTGTAGAGGGAAAAAAGCATATATTTTTGAAACTGTTCATTGAAAAGAAATCAGGAGGGTTAATTTGGTAGTCATTTTGTATTTGGAGACAAACAATGTCTTTTATATTGATGTTATAGTAGGTGACAAATGAAAGACAATCACAAGAGTCACTCAGGAATGAACTGGAATATTAACTGCTAAGGCATCTATTTTGAATTGTCAGATTAAAGAATGGTTTGACTTGGAAGGGACCTTAAAGCCCATCCATAGGCAGGAACACTTTCCACTATCCCAGGTTGCTCCAAGCCCTGTCCAACCTGGCCTGGGACACTTCCAGGGATCCAGGGGCAGCCACAGCTTCTCTGGGCAACCTGTGCCAGAGCCTCCCCACTCTCACAGGGACGAATTTCTTCCCAGTATCCCATCCAACCCTGCCCTCTGGCAGTGGGAAGACCTTACCCCTTGTCCTGTCCCTCCAGGCCTTTATCCAAAGTCCCTCTCCAGCTCTCCTAGAGCCCCTTTAGGTCCTAGAAGGTGCTAGAAGGTCTCCCTGGAGCCTTCTCTTCTCCAGGCTGAAGAATCCCAGCACTCTCATAGTCTTTCCTCATGGCAGGGTTCCTCTGGATCAGCTCAAACAGCTCCGTGTCCTCCCTGTGTCGGTGCTCCAGGGCTGGAGGCAGCTCTGCAGGGGGGTCTCACCTGAGGGGACAGAGGGACAGAATCCCCCCCTTCTCCTGCTGCCCACACTGGGGGACCAGCCCAGGACACAATTGGCTTCCTGGCCTGCCAGTGCCCCTGGCTGGGTCATGTCCAGCCTCTCATCCACCAACACCTCAAAGTCCTTCTTCCTCTTCCCCTCTCTTATCTGTTCATCCCCCAGCCTGTATTGATTCCGGGGTTGTTCTTCATGGAGATACTAAACTACTATTATTATATTATTTCCAAATATTGTACTGGGATGTTTGGCTATCCATGAAACACAAAAATTAAAAAAAAAAATAAAAAGTTTCAAAAGGAAAGTATTTTCTTATTAATATCTGGGTGTCAGAAGAGTTTGCCCTGATTATATTAAAAAAAAAAAATTAATTGGCGGTATGAATGAGTTCCTTTCTGTGATCTGAGGAAGTAATTAAATGCTGTTAAATAGAATCCTATTTCTTGAAATGAGTTCACTTTCTTTTGAATTTCCTCATTAGCTGCTATCTTACAATTAAGTAATTGTGCAAGATCACCATGGATTGAAAGTAGTATGGAGGATTTAAATGTGTATTGCTTCTTTTGGGAGTGTGTGAACTGCTGAGGGTCTATTAAGAGCTGGGAGTAGAGAATGGAAAAAGTGCAGAAAAAATTGTGAATACTTGATTTAATAGGACTTTTTTTTTTTTTCTGTGAAACTAAAAGATAGCAGGAAGCTGATCAATTTGATATGGATTGGCAAGGGGCTTTTATATTTCCTGGCTGTAAGGAGGCATGGGGAAGAGAAAGAGAAGGAAAAGAAAGAGAAGGAAAGAGAAGGGAGGTTAAATTTGGATACTGGGCAAAAATCCTTCAAGCACTGGCTGCCCAGGGCAGTGGTGAAGTCACTGTCCCTGACTGGTTTTTTGTTCAAAAAACGAGTAGAGGTGGCACTTTGCAACACGGTTTGGTGGGCGTGGTGGGACTTGATGAAGTTGGAGGTTGTTTCTAGCCCATTTTAATGGTTCTGTGATCCCAGGGAGATGGATGTTACCCTTATGGACAAGACAAAGAAAAAGGTTCTCTTTTTACCTAACAAACAGATCCTATATAATGTATGCAATACCTACATAAGTATTTTCCCTGGGGTGTTTTCTATCCCTTTTGGCACCAGCAGCCCGTGGAGTATTGCCTGAACATCCCTCTTGACTCCTCACGCTGTGAGGGCACTGACAGCAGCACCACCATGGAGATGCTGAAGACGAAAACGCCACGCCCAGCTCAGCCCTGGAGTTACTCCCTGTGCCTGCTGATCCCAGCAGTGATTCCTCACCTCCAGGAGTTCTCGGTAGTGATTCCTCACTTCCAGGAACGCTGTAGGTCTGTGATACGAAGAAATTTTCTTGAGTGCCTGTGTGCAGAGCTGAGTGATTCCTCTTTTGGTAAATGAAGCTGCTCATGCTTGAAAGGCAAATTGGAGCTGTCACCTGTGTGTTTCCCCTCGCTATCTCCCAGGTTACTCGATTCCTGATCCGCCTTGTCAGGGCAAAGCTATCCCTGCTCTAATAGCTCGGCACCGCAGTGCCCTGGGTGTTTTATCGCACAGGAAGAGGAAAGAGAGGAGATTTATCTCGCTCCTAAAAGTTGGCCCAATCTTCTGTACCCTGGAGGTTTCCATATCTTCCTGGGGATTGTCTCTGAGTGATTTGTCTCTCTGTACCAGAGCAGACACCAGGCTGGGGTGTCAATAGTTTTTCACTCCGTTTAATGAGGGGATGAAATGGTTGATGCCTCTGAGTAAAAGTGTGGAGAAGGGACTCAGTGGTGGTTTTCTGGGCTCCCCTCTGAGCCTCAGGCAGTGAAGCTCAGCAGCTTCAGGTCAATCTGTGAGGGGGTTTTTGTGTTCTTTTCCCTTTCATAAATGCGTGGAGGTAATTTATGAGCTGCCATAAACTTCTTGTTCCTGTAGTACACTGTGACAAGGAGTTCCCAAACCTTTGCTGGTAACTTAAAAAAAAGGTTTTTTGTTTGTTTGTTTTTTCTTTTGACACTCGAGTTTTTATTTTTGTTGTTTGTTTGTTTTTCATTGAGAAAGACATAATCAAAAGATTGTTTCCTTTTATCCATGGCACTGTAGGTTATTATTCTTAGGAAAAGCTTTCCCCAGAGGGTGGTTGAGCACTGGAACAGGCTCCCCAGGGCAGTGGTCATGGCCCCAAGGCTGCCAGAGCTCAAGGAGCATTTGGGCATTGTGGTGGGATTGTTGGGATTGTCCTGTGCAGGGCCAGGAGTTGGACTTCGATGATACTTGTGGGTCCCTTCCAACTGAGGATATTCTGTGATTCCAGCATTTGTTGGCTATATCGTGCCCCCCCCTCAATCTTTTCTTCTTCACTATGAAGACTTTTTAATCTATTTAATTTTCCATGAAGCCCTTGATCGTCCTTGTTGCCGCTCTATTTCTCTGTTTTGCAATATTCTTTGTAGAAAAGTGATGACTAAATAATATTAATGATATGGATTTATAATGGCATAATGGTGTTTTCTGGTTCTCTTTCCTTTCAGAATAATTCCTCACTTTATTTTTGGTTGCTACTCTTGTGTTAAGCTGGCATTTACATAAAGCTATTACAATTCACAGATTGCATTCCTGGGCTTTAATAACCAATTCAGAGTCCATCATTATGTATGCAATCAGGAGCCTGGTCCTTTCTCCTGTTTTTTATCACTTTACATCTACCAAAGTTAAATTTAATCTATCTTTTTCATTGCCATTGTAAGAACTTCAAAGCAATTCTGCCCTATGCTTCCTGTTTGGTTGGAAGGAAGGAAAAAGGGAGAAGCAGGTGAGTGATGGCATTCTGTGGATTGGCATTTTGCAGTCCAGTATTCAGCCCTGAGATTAATTCATTTATTGTCAGTAACTTGGTTTCTCAGAAACAGAAGAGGGGAGGGAAAGGACATGAAAGTAAAGGCAAATAATAAAGGTTGAACAGTCAGTGGTTTGAATTCTAAGTGTGTGGTGGGTCAGGAAGGCAGGAGGAGATACAGAAGTGAGTGTAGGACCTGTGGCATTACCAGAAACCTGATGCTTCCTTAAGAGTAATGAATAGACACCCAGACAGATTTGTTACAGCACTGCGAAAATGGACTTTTTCAGGCTATCAAAGACATAGCAAAATATGTTGCTACCCAGCAAACCTCCACAAAGTGCTGGTAGCTGAGAGCAAGCAGAAGGAAAAACTCAGAACTGGAAGGACACAACTGAAATGATTCACTTTGATGCTCCCTTCTCAAA
>NW_020956500.1:152421-154138 GCF_003031625.1 Empidonax traillii
AGACAGATTTGTTACAGCACTGCGAAAATGGACTTTTTCAGGCTATCAAAGACATAGCAAAATATGTTGCTACCCAGCAAACCTCCACAAAGTGCTGGTAGCTGAGAGCAAGCAGAAGGAAAAACTCAGAACTGGAAGGACACAACTGAAATGATTCACTTTGATGCTCCCTTCTCAAATTTTCATTATTGTGAAATAATGTGTTCTAATAAAATCCAGTGTTACTAATTCAAAACTCTGTGTAGTATTTTTGGTTCACTTAATGGAAGGAAAAGCTACAAGTAGGTGTGGCTCTGAGTAGTGGCTGATGTAGGGCCCAGTTACAGTCAGTGATGAACCTGAAAAATTTGCTCCCTCTGTTACCAACTGTAGGTGTATCTAGACTGGACACTAATTTTATTGAGCTGTCTTGTGTTCACTTGTGTTCATATCAGAGACAGCAGCAGCTAGTTAAAGAAAATTCTAAAAGTTTTTCTAACCCCCCCCAATGTTTCAGATGTTCAAGGATGAGTAAATAATTGGCTTAGAAAATGAGCCCTTGGGCCTTTGAAAAGCACAAAGGCTGTTTTATTGAAAGGCCTGTTGAGATGTTCTGCAGGTGTTGCAGGTCATGTTGGCTTGGACCCCAAATTAGTATTAAGAGGACAACAGAATTACATCTCAGATAAACAGGAATTAAGAAATCATTGCATGTATGAATAGGGAAGTAATAGAAGTAGTAGATTCTCCTTTGTCCTTGGTATGATCGATTCCTTCATGGAATAGGAGGGGGAAAAAACATGTTTAGTTGTGATTACTACACAGAAAGCAAGAACTATGGACTGATGATACTAAATGAGATATCCTGTTGCAAACCAGAATATTGACAGAGTTGCTGAGTAGATGAGAAACAGCCACATCATTCTGCTCTCAGACATTAGAAAGCTGGAGCTGCAGCGATAGGAATTACTTTTTTGGGAAAAAAAAAATAGTGTGGCACAGTGGAATTAGTGAAAACAAATAGGGAATTTAAAGAGTGGAATGTAAACATGTAGTAAACCCCAACTGAGCAGCAACAAAACAGCCACAAGGGATGAGCTTAGAGAGCTTTGTACGTGGCAGCAGAACAAGTGATGGGATACCATGGATTAGTGGGAGCAGGAGGATCACCTATTGACTGGGTACTGGAATACAGTGAACAAAACAGAAAACTACTCAGGCTTAAAGACTGAACATCCCATGATGACAAATGGTGATCCTGGATACTCTCCATGCCCATGCAGTGAAGAGAAACTGTGATGACACTTGTCACTATTGAATTATCTGCTTTGTTTTCTTTAATTCTACCACGAAGACCTCGATAAAACCCAGGAAGATTCGTGCATTGTTGTGTTGGCAGCATACACTGAAGGTATTAAAGACATGGACGTGGGCCAAATAAAATGAATTTGCTGTCTTGAAAACTGGCTTTGTATTATAGAATTTAAATAAGACATAAAGGAGGGAACTTTAAAATAGTGGTATGGTTAAGAAATTAAGTACTGTGATAGTAAGCTTTTATGCTACTGCTCTGTATGTACAATGTAAATGTCAACTGTCACTAGACTGTGATCTTTCCATCTGGAAAGGTGTCCAAGGCCAGGTTGGACAGGGCTTGGAGCAATCTCATCTTGTGGAAGGTGTCCCTGCCCATGGCAGGGGTTGGAATGAGATGGTCTTTAAGGTCCCTTTCAACCCA